>NC_134487.1:35024462-35309462 GCF_040206685.1 Ascaphus truei
TATACACACACTGGTACACACTGGTACACACACACTGGTACACACAACACACTGGTACACACACACACTGGTACACACACACTGGTACACACACACACACACACACACACACACACACACACACACACACACACACTGGCACACACACACACACACACACACACACTGGTACACACACACACACACTGGTACACACACACACACTGGTACACACACACACACACTGGTACACACACACACACACTGGTACACACACACACACACTGGTACACACACACACACACACTGGTACACACACACTGGTACACACACACACAGACACTGGTACACACACACACACACACACACACACACACTGGTACACACACACACTGGTACACACACACTGGTACACACACACTGGTACACACACACTGGTACACACACACTGGTACACACACACTGGTACACACACACACACACTGGTACACACACACAGACACTGGTACACACACACACACTGGTACACACACACACACTGGTGTTCAGACAGAGGCAGCCACGAGCAGGTGGCTCTCCGCCTCCCCCTGCACCCACCCCCGCGCCCATCTCCCGTACCAAGGGGGGGGGGTGGATAGGACCGCCGGGACGCAAAGGTAAACTGCCGCCGCCCCTCCCCCGGCGGGCAGCCACGGGTTCCCGGGGCAGAATGGGGGAACACCGCGCAGCCACCACTGCCCGCCCCCGCACCCATCTCCCGAACCAAGGGGACAGGGGAGGGGGGGGGGAATGACAGGACAGGAGGCAAAGGATCAAAAACCCACCTCCTATCCCCCCGGGCGGGCAGAGGGGGGGAGACACCGCGCAGAAGAGCCAGGAGCCGCGGGCAGAGACACACACCACGTGTGCTCTGCCGCAGGAAGCGGAAGCCCCGCCCCCAGGCACGCTGTTCCTGCACCCAGCCCCCAGGCACGCTGGCCTTAAACCCACCCCACCCCACGGCGCCCTTCCATCCATTCCACATGCCGGTACTTGGTGAAGGATGATGCCGGGGGGCGGGGCTTAATGCCGGGACGCAGGGGATTGGCCAACAAGGTAGGAAACTGCCGGGGGGGGGGGGAGGCGGCATTAAAAAAAAAATACTTACCAGCCGGGCTGCTGCAGTCTCCTCCTCCGCGCCGCCGCAGACTCGCGCACAGCGCACAGCGCACCGCAGCTAATTACTCGCGCACCGCCGGCAACAAAAAAAAAAAAACGGGTACACATTGAGGAATATCCGGGACATTTCCGGTACACACAGAAAAGCGGTACAGCTCCCGAAAAACCGGGACTGTACCGGCAAAAGGGGGACGGGTGGTCACCCTAACACAATACCCCCCACACACACTCAATCACAGCACACACTCATAAAAGTCACACACTCTTTCACCTGGAGAGGGGGGGGGGGAGTAGAGCTGCTTCAAACTGGGACGGGGAAAGAGGTAGGGGGAGGAGGGATTGTCTGTGTGCAGGCAAGGTCCCACTCCCTGAAGCAAGGCCTCGCCCCCTGAAGCTATCAGAGAGCACAGTGAAGCAGCTGCTGCCACAGAACTTGAGCTTAAGCTCCAGCGCCGCCCCCCCCTGCACTCCCGTCCCCTCCCCCGCGCGGTTTATCGGCACAGTAGTTACACAACTGGAGTAAATTAGCATACTGAACACGCTAATATTGCCATTGCATTCATATGTTGAAATTGCATACTTTATTATGTAATCATCTGAGTGTATTTAGGTACTGTATAACAGCAGTATTGCTAAACTCGCCACTTACCTCAATTGTGCATGCTAAGTGGCACTGATAAAATATCTATTTTATTTCTTGTATAAATAAAGCAGCTACATGCTTTGCAATTGGTTATCTTTAACACTAGTTCGAAGATCATTACACTGAGAGCCTCTCCAAAATCAACAATAACCTGAACGGAACACCTGAAAGATTCCCTTTGAATATTAATTCACTGCAGTAGAATTTAAACATGCTGAATGAAAGAGGAATTCTGCCTAAGAAAACTCTGCAGAAATGTTCTGCACTATTAGCATTTATTTACGTGATTGACAATGTTTCAACGGGGATCAAGTATAGTGTCATGCATGTACTGTACAGCTGGGGTTGCCAGGTGCCTTCTCTAAAAATACTGGACACAATAGTGAAAGTTGCGACACACTCAAGAGACACACAAACACACGCACCCCTCTCACCTCTCTCTGCTCTATGCTGTTTCCTCCTCTCCTTGGCTCCACCCCAGGCTCCTGACACGCCCTCCTGATTGGCTGCTTCTGGGTAATGCAGCCAATCAGGAAGCTGCCCAGCCCTGCTCTCTCCCCACTCAGGGAAATCCCGCGGCCCCCCAAGTCGGTCAGGGCCCTATGTCAAGAGAGGTAATACCGGACACACACATGTCCAGTATTACCTCTATTTTTTACTGGCCAGAGTGTCCAAATACAGGACAGTCTGGTTCAATACTGGACACCTGGCAACCCTATGTACAGCAGCGGTGGCCAACCCCAGTTCTCAAGGTCCACCAACAGGCCAGGTATTAGGGATATCCCTGCTTCAGCACAGGTGGCTCAGTCATTTTGACTGAGCCACCTGTGCTGAAGCAGGGATATCCTTAAAACCTGACCTGTTGGTGGCCCTTGAGAACTGGTGTTGGCCACCCCTGACGTACAGCATAACTAGTAAATCAATACTTTGTAACGATAACACAATGCCGTTCCAAACACACCCATTCTGTTGCCCTCTTAAGAATCTGAGCTTTGCTGGTCATTATTCTGGTTTCCTCGTGGTTCTTGACATATTCATGTTAACAGTTTTGATCTTCCTTAGGAACAGCAAATGTTCCTTGTCAGCAAAACCACCTTTTAGGAATTAATGGAGGCTTCATTGGAAAGTCCTGACGGAATATATAAGCATTCCAACACTAGTGTGTTCTGAAGATATTGCCATTAATCATTGATGTTAATGACTGGATTCCATGCTAGATGTCATATTTGTTATTCCAGAGAGTGCACAGATGCAAACATTAATACTGTATAATGAACTGTGAAGAGGGACCCCAGCCCTCCAATATTCAATGTACAGTAGATTATAGCAGTGATCGTCTACCTTCCAACCCTCCCCCCAAACAAATGGTATTTCATGTGTGGATCTGTTTTTTTTCCCTTCATTTTTTCAAAAGCTTCATAACTCATGAGTTTTTACCTGTTGATATTTTAACTGGCATCAGCTATTACCATGGCAACATTTGTTGTCTTAAAAGTTAAAATGGCTTCTACCATTCACAGAGAGTAACTAATATCTCCAGAAGGCAATAACAGATTAAAAAAAAAAGGAAGGCTATTGCTAAAGCCAATAGCAATAGGAATTCAAAATAGTAAAATGAACAGACATATTTATGGTGAGTAGAGAGGATTTATGGTGAGTAGAGAGCAACATTATATTGCAGTTTTTAAAGAGACCGAAATGCTAGTTTATGCTTGTTCCTCCCTATAACATTTAATTTTCCCACAGCTCTACCAATTCTGTATACTTATTGGACGTTGTAGAGAATTACAGAGAAAATATATATATATATATATATATATATATATATATATATATATATATATATATATGGTGAGTAAAAAAAGTGACAAAAACCCTCCACAGGAAAGCAAATATGCAAATATAGCTGTATGCTCATCTGCATGTCTTAGGCAGGTCTGCAACCCCACCTTTCACCATTATCACCCAGCATACAGCACTTCCACTGCAGCAAGGGATTCTGGGAAATGACATGCAAATGAGCACTCAGTGCCACTTTTTGCTTCAAAAACCATTCTTAACATGGTTCCCTATAGGCTTAAGCTTGCTGCATGGTCACAGCTTTGAGCACAGCCAGGGTTAAGGTGCATACCAAGAAAACCACCCACAGACAGCTTTTTTTTTTTTTTTTTT
Organism: Ascaphus truei; assembly: GCF_040206685.1. NCBI lineage: Eukaryota > Metazoa > Chordata > Amphibia > Anura > Ascaphidae > Ascaphus > Ascaphus truei. Next base: position 35,028,415 of record NC_134487.1, read on the forward strand.
CCCACCCTCCCAAGAGGGTTGGGGGGTACCCTCCCCTCTCGTTCATCAGATCCCAATCCACTTCAGTGGTTCGGGTGCATGCCCTTGGACTGTCCAACCGAAGTCAGAGCCGCCCTCGGAACGGGTTCCCTGAAGATTTCAGCCCGAAAGCCTAGGTCTCTAGGGACATTGATGCCTTCCTCCGTTAGGATTCAGGACATCCGTCTCTTCCTCCCTCTGGCCCGAGTCCGCAAGGGAGTTCGTGTCATCTCCCCTCTTTCGAGGGTTGTTCGAATGCCATCCCCCCTTAGCCCGAAGGCTCAGGGGTTCTGTGGTCCGGGGCCTGGACACCACCTCTCAACGAGTTAGAGGGCCAAATGCTTGCCACAGACCTTTCCTACTAAAGCCCCAGATAGGATGGTACTGCATTTGGTCATAGCTGTGCAGGCCGAGAGGAGCATTACCCACACCGCTGTTTCGACCTTAATGGGTCTCATCAGTGTGGGGTTGATTAACTGGGTATGCAAAGAAGCTATGGGATAGGCTATACCATAATACTGAGTTAAGTTATGGTGAGTAAAAAAAGTGACAAAAACCCTCCACAGGAAAGCAAATATGCAAATACAACTGTATGCTCATCTGCATGTCTTAGGCAGGTCTGCAACCCCACCTTTCACCATTATCACCCAGCATACAGCACTTCCACTGCAGCAAGGGATTCTGGGAAATGACATGCAAATGAGCACTCAGTGCCACTTTTTGCTTCAAAAACCATTTTTAACATGGTTCCCTATAGGCTTAAGCTTGCTGCATGGTCACAGCTTTGAGCCCAGCCAGGGTTAAGGTGCATACCCAGAAAACCACCCCCAGACAGGTGTTTCGACCTTAATGGATCTCATCAGTGTGGGGTTGATTAACTGGGTATGCAAAGAAGCTATGGGATAGGCTATACCATAATACTGAGTTAAGTTATGGTGAGTTATATATATATATATATATATATATATATATATATATATATATATATATATATATACTGGTATACATACACATACATACATATATACTGTATATATATTATATGATTTTTTTTGTATACTTTTTGCCTTTGGAAAAAAAATTCTGTCTTATACTATATTAGCATTTCATGGGTTACTGATGCTATCTGTAGATTGAGTGTGGATTTGGAAGTTGAGGCGGGTAATCAAATCCAAGGAGTAAGAAAGGCCTCAAGGAGACACTTGACAATACTACTATACATGTCAGTGAATTATTAACCAAAGGAAACTAATCAATTAACTGTTTCTACTGTACCAGTCCATAGCCTTTCTTTAGAACACACACAACTGTCTTATCACATTTCAGAATCTGAGTAGACTTACAAATTGAACTCTGCTTAGCTTATTCTGCATGAAATACATGCAATGTAAGTATAGCCGGACCCCGTTTTCTCCCCCAAATTGTTGTTGTGGGGTGGGAGATGTTGCACCTAGGGAACGCTCCGATAACGGAGGTTCCGCGTAGAGGGAGCAGCCATGTTTAGGTTGGCGCCGGCGCAGACTTGGTGCGGCAGGAGGTTGCACATGCGTAGAGCAGGGTAACAAAGCCCGCGAAGGAGGAGAGCTCGGGGAGGAGGGGAGTTAGGGGACTATGGGTCCCAGCAGCCCCCGCGGTCCCCCGTGACGCGCCAGAACCAATCAGGTACGCGTAGAGGGAGGAAAAGGAAGTGGTGGGGCACACGAGGAGTGAGAGCTAGCTGTCGGAGGAAGGAGAAGGAGCTCCGGTGTAGGCAGGCTGCCGCCCCTACCTAGGCCGCATGCCCCAGGCCCAGTTAGGCCCTGAGCCCCAGTAGTGTGCAGCTGAGCTAGGGACTGGCCATAGTCAGGTTCCGGACCCCCTTACTGTGACACGATCACTACCGGGACAGTTCTAAACCAGCGGGAGGCCTGGGATCAGGCCCCGCTACTAAATCGCAGCGTGTCTGGGGGGGATCGCCCCGGACACCCATGGGTGACGTCATCTACGCCCACGCCGATCCTTTGTGAAGATAGTTGCAGAACCGGGTACAGGAGTGCCCGGCAGGTAAATTCCAAGTGCACCAACGGTACCATTATTCACTCCGGGACACGGTGGCTGCGCAGTCACATACATTTACATCCACTGACTCACAAAGGGTGGGGGAACGTATTCCAAGAGGGAACTGGACACGGGGTGGGATCACCCGGTGAAGGGAGAGGGATAGTGAGCGTTCAGCAGGACGCTGGTAGTAGTGTCTCCTCTAGGGAGGAACACCTGTTGACTAAACTGATGGTTGATATGAGTAAAGCATATTGGTTAAGGTATGTTGCTGTGTGTGTGTGTGTTCATGTACATAAGTTCCTGCGAAGACCCACTGTCCCTAGGTGGAGGCGCTGCACCAAGTTATCCGTATTGTAAGCACCCCAGGCTCTCCGTGGCAGAGGCTTAGGCCCTGTGAGCCTACAGGTTATACAGCACATGGTAGTGGCCTGTGTTCGATAGGAACCAGGGCTACATAAGTAACTGTTGATATTTAACAAGGAAAATAATGCTCCTCATGTGCACAATACAATGCTCTGTAGATGGAGCAGCATCACCTACTTTGTTATTTTTTGCACAAGACAGTAGGTCTTTTTGTTGAAGGATACATTTGCTGTCTAATTCTTGTGTCAAAGACACTCATATTCCTACAAAAGAACAAAACGTGGCACACAGCCAGAAAAACTCTGCACCACAGAAATAATCAGCCAAAGAGGGTGAATTGAACCGATTTATTCACTGATGGCAATCACACTGACATGTTTCGCCCTTGTAGGCTTTATCAAAGTATTCCTACAGAAGGAACACTTTGCCATTGTCCAGCATCTAGGAGCCTCCTATTATAGTAGCAATATGAATTCATTCTCACATATCACTGCCAATGAAAAGCAGCATAGTGAATCCTTATGAAGAATCTACTCTCGTGGGTAAAGGAACTGGATTGTGCGCTTTAACTTGGGTTTCTTCAAGGGCAGCGTTAGAACCCTGACTACTGCCTGTCCTTGGACACGTAATTTAGTGTAACTGAGTGTGGCCAGCGCTTGAAGTTGGACCAAGCCAGAGGTCAGGCCCAACTTTTGCATCTGGTTCCAGGCCTCTGGTTCCCGCCGGGCCTCAGCTCCCGCGAGCTGCGATGGGCCTCCCTCACTCCCCTGCACCAGACCTCTCTCAAAGGCCGGTAAGTGCCAGAGTAAAAGAGAAACCCTGTCTGGGAGAGGGAGGGAGGCCCGCAGAAGCGGGGGAAAGCCGGGGCCTGGTGGCCTGAAACTTTCTCCAAGGTATGTGTTTGGGAAGGGGGGAGGGGTGAGAGTATGTATTTGGGGGATAGTGTAAGTATGTATTTGGGGGGTAGCATAAGTATGTATTTGTGGGGGTGTGGTGTAAGTTTGTATTTGGCGGGGTTAGTGTTAGTATGTATTTGGGGGGAGAAAGTATGTATTTGGGGGGTAGTATAAGAATGTATTTGGGGGGGAAGTGTAAGTGTGTATATAGGGAGGTAGTAGAAGTATGTATTTTGGGGGAGTAAGTATGTATGTGGGGGTGTAGTGTAAGTATGTATTTAGGGAGGTAGTATAAGTATGTATTTGGAGGGGTACTGTAAGTATGTATTTTGGGGGAGTAAGTATGTATTTGGAGGTGTAGTGTAAGTATGCATTTGGGGGTAGTGTAAGTATGTAATTGGGGTGGTGGTGTAAGTATGTAATTTGGGTTGTGGTGTAAGTATGTATTGGGGGGGGAGTATAAGTATGTATTTGGGGGGATAGTGAAAGTATGTATTTGGGAGGGTGGTGTAAGTATGTATTTGGGGGTGGTGGTTTAAGTATGTATTTGGGGGGGTGGTGTAAGTATGTATTTGGGGGGTGGTGTAAATATGCGTAACACCCTTCCCCTCCCCTTCCCCCCCCAAGGGAGATTCGTGTGTAACGGATGTTACGGTGCAAACATGTAGGCTCCCAAGGGGCTGAGTCTCCGCAGATGTAGTCGGGAGCTTGGGGTGCAGGGGTCTTTTCCTCCGCTTGGTGCAGCACCTCCATCATGCAGGGCTCTGCCAGGGGCAGAGATTCATCCCTACACGAACTTTCCTTCTAGCAGGAAGTATTCTGTAGTACCAGCAACAATACAACTTGTCTTTTATCCAGGGGTCTCACAGTACGGTTACATCCTTACAGCATACATAGCCCTTCTCCTCATAAGGCAGCCTGACCCAGGGGTATCCTTTCCTCTTTCCTACAGGGAAAAGCAGAGCAGCAAGAGCCCTGGCTACTCTCTGTACTCAGACACACGTCACCCCCTAAGGGTAAGGCAGAACAGGACTCACTCGGAATTCTCTTCTCCCTGAGGGGAGAGAACAGCCACCACTAGGGAGAGGGGGGGGGGGGCTCATCCTTTATACCTGTGGAGGAGTTAATTCCCCCCCCCCTAAATCTGGGCAGGCCTAGCTGATATCACAGGCCTAGTCAGCCACCCACTTACATGCCCCCCTTAGAAAATCCCACACCCCCCTTTGGGGGCGTGCCCCCCAGTTTGCGCACCGCTGCCTTCATGCTGTTGCTAAAACCTGTCAATATTTCCTCTGTAACATTGCAAGGAGATTACTTTTCATCTAAAACGTATGACCTAGTATGACCAGGAGAGATCCTGTCTTGTGTGCTGTAACTTCTACTGTTTTTCCTTCGTATCTCATCTTTCTCACCATACAATCTACAGCAGGGCCCCGCTTCTCGGCGCCCCACTTTTCGGCGATCCGCCGATACGGTGGCACCGAGAAGGGGGTCGCCATCTTGGATCTTAAATCGCGCATGCGCAGAATGGGCGGTTGCGCCCGGCGCGCATGCGCAGAACGGGCAGTTGCGTGCGCATACTGTAGTTTGTGCGCGCAGACCATAGGTCGCGCATGCGCAGAACAGCAAAAATGCCGATTTGCGCATGCAAACACCTGAAAATCGCCGGATCGTCTTTCCGCCGATTTTCACTATACTCCAAAATACTCACCTGTGCATACACATTTACCCTAACACCCTCCTACTGTCACTGAGATTTCCCTACAGTACATGCCCACAACTAGGTTTGCTCTCCAAGGCGTGACAAGAACATTAAACAGAACAAAAGAACAAATTGAAATAAGAGAGAAAAAGAATATATAGTATGTCTTTGTAATGGGTCAAGTTGTAAATATCACTTATGTATTAGGCATTTCCTACATACAGTGCCGCTTAGATTGTAAGATCTTTGGATCACCGTCTCCTTTATCTAATGTTTACAGTACTTTCATGTTAGAAGCGCTTAATCCCATTACATGAGGGATTACAATAGTTGCATCTATTACTGCTGTTAAACTCTTTGTACAGGTACATGGATGACGTCATACAAATAAAGATATACATACACACAAATGTTTCCAAGGATACTGATCACGAACCTCTGGTCATTCCCTTGTTATATCATTAGTACTCTTCCCATGAACATGCCAAGGATCAAATAGTGTCTGCGGTTTTGCAGCAGATAGGATAATGAGCAAACAGCGTGGGCCAAATGGTTATTATCTGCCGTCACATTCTATGTTTCGATGACTGTACTTATACTGCAACTATACTAATTTCATCACGTTAACCTTACATTTTCTTCAGCTAGGTTTGTGAAATAACTTTTGTCATTAGCCGAAACTGCTGCATGTGGTCTTTAGTCTTAAACAACCTCTTTTTTTTTGTAATACTAAAGTGAGATGCTGGTGCTTTAAATATGTGAATGTATCCAGCCTGCGGGAGTTTTGGAAGCAGCTGGTCACTGCACAGTGTCTGAGCATGAGTTTTTAAACAGCATTCTCTGACACGACCTCTGGGTGGAGACTCGGGATCCATCACACTTGTTAGATGACATGTCACCAGTGAATTTCATGAACCTTTCCCTGAGCAGTGTCACCATATGCGAAGTTCTGCTCCAGCAGAATCTTTGCAGTTTGCACGTCTCAACTCATAATGTAATTGATGAGCTACTGTAGGAATTTCAAATGTACCTTTCATTTATTTTCTATCTAGTAAACAATGTGTTACAGTCAGTAGTAGTTAGGTATACTTTTATTTGCATACTTATGTATTTGCGTATTTATTTCTTACAATATTTCCCAGGACATAACTATACAATGTTTTGGCAAAAAAACTGTTGGAGCACATGAGATAAAATGACACGTTTACGTGTGTTACTTTATCAGAATGTCTGGTAAGAATTTATTTATTTATTTATTTATAAAATATTTTACCAGAATAGTAAAGAATATTAAATATTACAGTAAAGATAGTAAAGAATATTAAAATTGCCTATCTGTTCAAAAAGACCTCTGGTGCAAAAATGTGAGAAAAGGAAGAAAAGAGAAGACAAAAAAATGCCATCCAAAAATAGTGGAAATGGCCTTTTTGCCTGTTCTGAACTTTTTTTATGGCAGGATACAGGGATTAAGCCCTTCTTTTAAAAACTGTCAGGATAAGAAGTATTTGATATTAAGAATGGACGGGACCGAACACAGTCTCCAAGAGAAAGATTATTCAGGGGCTAAATTCTTGAAAAACTGACGAGAGACACATATCGTAACATTGCCTGTAGAATCCCAAAGACTTATATACAAACATTTGGGAGGAGGGAAAACATTACGGAGAGAACTACCTAATAATTTTGCCTGGCACGATTTGACTGGATGGGTCGGCACTGAAGGGCGAGGGAGAAGCAGCTTCTGGTTTACTCACGCATGGTCTTGCCAAGTATATTCACTGATTAACTTCGATCTTCTTTTCCCGTGCTTCAATCCTGAGTAAAAATATATATACTGTATGTAATTTTTTTTTAAAGCAGCGTTCAAATTGCTCTTTTTATTGACAGGTAATGTAATCTATATAGATGTTTATGACAAAAACACTCTACTTTGTGAACCATGATATATTGTGATATGTTATTATACTGTATGTCATATATCCCTCCAAGCAACTGTGAAACGAATATGTAACTACTGTAAAACAATAACCGAATACAAACATTTATGGGGGGGGGGGAGGGGAATAAAGGGGGAAATAGTACACACAACGAACTGCTGTTTCAGTAATGATGCCTTTACTTAAAAGTTGTTAATGGATAGATCAGATGTAGACGCCCTTTTTATAATGTTTATCTTTTTATTTTATTTTCCATCTAGGTGTAAACGAATTGAAAACCTTCCAAATAGATTCTAATCAATTAATGGTGGAACGTTTCTGTGACAGTTTATTATTGCGATCAATACGTTCTTGAACATCTTATTTCATCCGGAGACCTGAAAGCAATTTATAACACAGGCAGTACTGTATGTTATCATGTGCTCTTGGTAAGAGAAAGGCTATACTGACAGTGGCGTAGCTAGGCATGTGCTTTGGATAAGCACTTGCCGACTGCGTAGGTGTGATCGGCAATTGCCGGCTGCTCATGTGCATGCACAATCAGTGTTTGCCAGTCGCTCATGCGCACGTGCGACCGGCAAGCTCCAATCGCGTATGCACATGAGCAGCCGGCAAATGCTCTTCGCGTATGCGCCGTCGGCGAGGTGCCAGGACAAATTTGGTTTGGTCACCCTAGAGAGCGGGCCCCCGGGCTCTAGCTATGCCCCTGTATACTGACCTTCCTGCCGATTCAGAACTACAGCATGTGAAGTGCCTTTGACTTGAATAGGAGTATCTGTGCAGTAGTGCCAAAGTAGCACTATCACACTTTAATGAATAAGCCCCTTACTCTCAGGAGAGGCTTGCATTTCAGACAACATTTTTAGGAAGCCGTAATCTTTTAGACTGTATATGTTTCTTTAAACAGTGTACATCTGCATCGCCCCGAAGGTGGACAGCCTTTGGAGCAGCCGAAGGGCAGCTAAAGGGTGTGAGCCATTTGCTGCCATTCTCTAACGTTTGATGCTAAAGCTTCTCTATTTCAATCTGAAACTCACCAGGCCTTTATCCCATGTACCCAATTTTCCAACTCTATCTGTCCATGAAATGTCTGTGAATTGGCTGTATAACCTCTGTTCATTTAATGTAACCATGTATTGTTAGAACTCTGTGCCCTAAACATACTTGAAAACGAGAGATAACTCTCAATGTATTACTTCCTGGTAAAACTTTTTTATAAATCAATAAAATAATACATTATGCATATGAAGGCATGTTTTTATATATATATATATATATATATATATATATATATATATATATATATATATATATATATATATATATATATATGACACATCACAATTTGTATTACAATTTCTACCGGCACCGATCCCGGAGAAAGGTAAGGGGGGCGGAGGTGCAAGCAGTGGGGGAGGGCAGACAGGGGGACGCAAAGAAAACGTTTGTGAACCCCTGCTTTAGAGAAGTATTATTTTCTACAGTTTGTACCCGGGTGCTTGTTACTTGAATGGGGGCGCACTGCACTGTTTTGCATCACTATTTCACTGAGCAAGCTACAACTTTCACATACAATACTCTGTACAGACATACCCCGGTTTAAGGACACTCACTTTAAGTACACTCGCGAGTAAGGACATATCGCTCAATAGGCAAACGGCAGCTCACGCATGCGCCTGTCAGCAAGTCCTGAACAGTAACACCGGCTCCCTACCTGTACCGAAGCTGTGCGCAAGCGGGGAGACTGTAGAGCCTGTTACAAATGCGTTATTTACATCAGTTATGCACGTATAGGACGATTGCAGTACAGTACATGCATCGATAAGTGGTGGACCCATTGTGTACGTTAATGCGGGGTATGCCTGTATAGTGGTTGTTTTGGAAGCGGTGTAGCTCTTCAGAGTCTGCATTTTTCCAGTGCATGGTGAAATTCTACGTAGTAATGTTTGAGATGCAAAAACATCTCAAAAACAAATGTTAAAGGAAGTATGTTTTTTTTAGCCCACTGTTCAGCAAAGTTGACCAATAATACACTGAAATCCTGCCTTGTAATCGTATATGTCCTGTTCTTTGGTGGATTGATGCCATTCACTGCCTTTGTATATTGAGAGTTAGATTAAAGAGGCCACTCTTAACCAATATCTTCTCGCCTTGTTTTACCTTCCCCCAATGTTTTAGCAGAGACCTAAAAGAGATACATCAATGAAACATGCATACTACCGTATCTCAAGTGCTACTAATGAGTTAATTAACGAGTACAGCATACAGCAATTTAAAATGCTAACATATATTTCAAGTGCATGACATCTTTTAAGTGCTTAAAGCTTTTGAGTTTTATGGCTGATAGTTACTGAATAAACGAAAAGTTCCTAAAGTGGGCCATGGAAATGCTTTTAGGATTTGGAATGAGGCCAAGCATTGACATTTCGGTAGCATTTCAATTCTCATAGCTTATAATTGTATTATAAAAAATAAACATGTGTTTGTTGTTTTAAATGGGGATTGTGGATTTCAATAGGTAAATTATATACTTGGCATGAGAAAATTCAGAATATTGCTTTAATTAAAACATTCTCCAATCTACCATATTCATTGGCATTGTGCAGGGGTGGGCAATCAAGTCTTCAATTTCCGCCACCAGGTCAGGTTTTCAGGATATCCTTGCTTCAGCGCGGGTGTCTCAGTCTTCGACTGAGCCACCGAGCCACTGAAATATACAGTAACTGTGTTGTGGTGTTGTGTGCAAGCTAAAAGTATCCAGTACAGGGGCGGCCAACTCCAGTCCTCAAGGGCTACCAACAGGTCAGATTTTCAGGATATCCCTGCTTCAGCACAGACAGGACTGATTAAGCCACCTGTGCTGAAGCAGGGATATCTTGAAAACCTGACCTGTTGGTGGCCAATGAGGACTGGAGTTGCCCACCCCTGCATTATAGTGTTGGATCTTCTTTACGCTGATTTTTACATTACATGTTATACACTGTATGGAATTTGGGGATTTTTTTTTAGAATTCAAGAATAGTTCTCTTTCACATTCCTGCTTAAGCACGCTTGGAACTACTCAGCTAAGTAAACATGCCCACACGTTGCAGGGATTTGATGAATGAATGCCCCAGAGTTTAAGGGAGTTTAGCATGACTACGTGTTAGGCTTAGTGCTGCATCATCATTTTCTTTTCCATTGGCCAGGACAAAAGGAGAGAAATAAAACAAAGCCACATGTTAGTCTGGGTAGTTTAGAACAGGGCTGCGCAAACTGGGGGGGTGCGCCACCCGGTGGGGGGGCGTGAGATTGTCAGCAGGGGGCGCAGGGTTTACAGAGGCCACGCGCGCTTCCCGAAGGCACTTATATTAAATGCCGGGGAAGCGGCGAAGGCCTCTGTAAACTGCACTTACCTTGGCTCAGACAGCTTCTGGAGACGCGTCGCCATGGCAACGCAGCGTCATCCTGTGACGCTATGTTACCATGGCAATGTGACGTCATGACGCCCAGAACGCTGGAGAAAAAAAGATTGCGGTCCCCTCGTTTAGAAGAGCCTTTGGTTTTGTTGTGGGAGATAGAAAAGGAGTCAATGAAGATGATAAATATTTTGTATCAGCTCGAAACGTTTGTGAATTTCTGACTCCAAATATTGGCAATCTAATAACTCCCTGGATCCACATCCTGCCCATGTATACTTATTTGGTATATCCCTGTATACCTTTCCTTTCTAAAGAGATGTCCAACCTTTTTTTGAACAAATCTATTGTATCTCCATGGGTAATTAATTCTACATTTGAACTGCCCTTATTGTAAAGAACCCTTTCCTTTGTTGCTGGTGAAATCTCCTTTCCTCCAACCTTAAGAAATAACCCTGTCGTTTGTACTGCCCTTGGGATGAATAGTTGTTTTGAAAGCTGTCCCCGAATGTTAGGTTATCCATCCCCTTTATTAATTTGGTGGCTCTTCCCTGCACTCTCTCTAGTTCCATAATGTCTTTTCTAAGGAGTGGTGCCCAAAATTGTACTCCGTATTCAAGGTGTGGTCTAACTAATGCTTTATAGAGGGGCATAATTATGTTTACTACTGCATGAGTTTGGGCACTATTGCTAAACCTGCTGTCTACAAGCACTCCTAAATCCTTCTCCATCAAGGATTCAACTAATTTATTCCCATTTAATTTGTAAATTGCCTGTTTATTCCTGTTTCCCAAATGCATAACCTTACATTTATCTGTATTAAACTTCATCTGTAATTTACTGTACATGCCCAAGTTTCCAGTCTATCCAAGTCCTTGTGGAGAGAAATTACATCCTGCTCTGATTCTACTACAGTACCTTACACAATTAAATGCCATCAGCAAAGATGGAGACTTTGCTCTCTATGCCAACCTCATTAATAAACAAGTTAAAAAGCAGGGATCCCAATACCGATCCTTGAGTTATTCCACTCACAACTTTAGCCCAACCTGAAAATGTATGACAACGCTCTGTTTTCTATACTTCAACCAGTTTTCATAATTGTATTCTAAAAATATTTTTACCGAGTCCAATTTGCTTTTTTTTGTACACTCACCTCTTGTGTGGAACCGTATCAAATGAAAAACTGTAATCACATGCTTAAGAAAACCATATTCACACCCATCTACATAAAATTATTAAATTAAAGTAAAACTGACTTATAAAATGGCAAATGTGCCAAATGTAGAGTAAAAATGTACTCCATATTTAATTCCCCAAAAATCTAAATCACATGTACTGTAGTGATTTTAATACTTGATGTATGCAATATCATAACCACCAAATATCCTATGTTCAATTTCTTTGTTCACTCCATTGGGTTTCTCACCAAGCAATTTACAGCATATATCCAATATGTATTTTTGTGCATTCCTATGAGGTTTAGCTCAACCTCTGACGTGATTAAATGCTTTTAATGTCCACATGCCTGAGTATTGTTACAGACTGACACTTTAATGCTCAGTAATACTGTGCCATTGCATGTTTTGTACAGTAATATTCATTATAGCTGTTTTGTTCGAAGCCAATCAACTGTTTCACTGTAATTCCATACCAACCTAACCGCAAGAGCAATTCAACATATAAATTGCATAATTTAACCTTCAATAGATGTTTTAGTTTGTGTCATTGCATAGAGAGAGATTCCACATGGGGAATTATCTAAATGAGGGTTTCTAAACTATGGTTAAATGCGTGATCCATGTTTTAGTAATAAGAAGCCTGTTCAGTCCTTAGCTTTTTCTAGAAACTGTGCACGTGTATTTTACCAAGAAGTTTGCGTTTTAATTGTTGGTACGGGAATACATATTTGAAAAAAAAAAAACTCTGATTATTATTTTTCCACAATGGAAAGGCAGTATTGAACAAGTCTTAATTTTAGAGTTTTCTGGAATATAGTCTGTATAAGGAGATACAGTATTGTATATTTTGTACTTCAAATCAGTAAATAGGCACAGCTGATATCTCCCCATAACAGACATACATAAAGACAAATGCCTATAGCTAACGTATCCTAGCACAAGGAGATACAATAGGCAGGGAGCACACTGATAAGGGAAGCTTGCAATAAAAAAAGAAGAACAGAGAATGACCTAAGAAAGGTGGGCCCAACTCCAGTCCTCAAGTCCCCATAACAGGTCAATGTTTCAGGATATCCCTGCTTCTGCACAGGTGGCTCAACTCATTCCCTTCGTCAGCACAGGTGGCTCAATCAGAGGCTCATTCTTTGACTGAGCCTCTGATTAAGCCAGTTGTACTGAAGCTGGGATATCCTGAAAACCTAACCTGTTGGGGGGCTTGAGAACTGGAGTTGAGCGCCTCTGATTTAAGAACACGGGATAAATGCCCACGCTGGATTCAGCAAGCAGAGGAACGTAAAGCAGCAGCCCTCCCTACCAGGTGCCCCCTTTGCTTTTACAGGATTCAATCCCGGGGGTCACCGGAGATGAACCACACTATTTTCAGCTCTGGTGACTCCCAGTTCCTGGGACGCTTGGCAATAAAATACCACCAGTACTTTCTGGGTTTTAAATCCAACCCCCCCCCCCTTGCCCCATGTTGTGCCGTAGAAGGGAATAACAGATACCGGTAACTTCATCGATATGTATCTCGGTAACCGATGGATCCCTGGAGCTGAAAATAATGCTGTTCAGCTCTTCTCTCTCCCCAGTTCCCGTGCTGTAAAAATATTGGGGAAGCGGGTTTAAAAAAAAAAAAAAAAGAGCAGGTGGAACTGCTACGTTCAATAGTTCCCTTTCTGACTCAGAAAATGAGAAAATAGATGTGACACAGTTAGTTTCTATAATGTAGTCAGTGTGTTGATTTTCTCTAGTCTGTGTCATAAGTTCTTTCAAAACTAAAGCTGTCTCACATTTTAGCTTGGTCTGCAACTGTTATATACACCTATAACATGTATTATCTTTAACTGTGCATGCAATGTCTAGTATAGAATTGATACTAATGTTCACTTAATGTAACTATGTATTTCTAACCAATTATTTGTCATTATAACTCTGTGCCCAGAACATACTTGAAAACGAGATGTAACTCTCAATGTATTACTTCCCGGTAAAACATTTTATAAATAAAAAACTCCTTTTTTGCCTCACTATTATTAAGATTAGTTTGTTCAGCAACTGTATACCACAAGAAATATCATAAGACATACTGTACTGTAATATAGGACGGTATCACCACACTATTCATCTGAATAATTATCCTTGGGATGTGTGTTCACACTGCATTCTCATTCATTATGGGAACTCAATGGTGAGTGGAAGGAGCAATAGTTTAAAAAGAATAATGCAAATGCTCTCGTTCATCTTCTCAGAATCTCTCCGTTACAACCTCATACCGCTGAGCTTTACATTTCCAGCTGACATGACAGATGAGACCTTCAGCTGCACTATTTCTTTCTTTCTTTGTGTTGCGACTAGAAATATTTCATATATTTTGGAGAAAATCTAATCGGTTGTAGTAGGCATCTGGCACATTTTGAGCACACAAACACTTTTTCTTGGGCTGTTGGCTTTGCATTTATATAAATAAGGTTTCTCTGAGTCTAAAGAGAAACAGGCATTTTTATATACTGCCTACCACTTTGAAATAGGAACATTAAAATAAAAGATGTGTAAAGCAGCCGTTTATGTTTATTATACCGTTAGAAGGAAATGCATGATTTAAAAAAAAAGTATACTGTATTAAAAGGTGTCACGCACGGCACACCTATGAGCTGTTGACCTGTATATGGGACAAGGGTTAATACAAAGCTATCTAGCTGATCCAATAATCTCCCCGCAGGGTCACTCAAATTACTAATATCCCCCCTCAATCCATCCCAATATAACATCTGTCACGAACAACACCCATGTGGGCACGTGACCTATATATGCAACCAGGGTAAATGCCCACAGCTAACTCGCTGCCCCACCTTTCTCCTTCACAAGGTACTTCAAATGAGTTATTATTTACCTTTACTCCATTACAATATATATTTATCCAGCTGCCACCACCAAAGATAACGCAAAACTATATTTTCGTAAAGATATCTGGAGCGCTCCCTGCAACAAGGGATTCACTATAAACAGATGCTGATTAGAATGGTGTTACCCGATCACTAATTAAAGGTGACAATTTAGAAACATAGGGCAACCCCTCAAAAAAATGGTACCGTTGAACCCCGTTATAACGCGGTGCTCGGGGTCCACATAATGAGACTGCGTTATAACCGGGTTTGCAAAATGGCCACAGCGCGAGATCTTACACAGCATCTGCAGCTCTCTCCTCGCTTCATCAGGCTGCGTCCACGTGCACTGTGCTCATCTCCAAGGTTTTTTTTAAAACAACATTCAATGCTTTATTACACACACACACACACACACACACACACACACACACACACACACACACACACACACACACACACACACACACACACACACACACACACACACACACACACACACACCTCCCCCCTACACCCTTTCTACACTAGTAGCAATTTTTTACCTGCTACACCATAGGATTGGTTTGATGTCAATGACTCTATTATCAAACTTAACTTCTACTGCACAGTACTGAAAGGCAGTAACCTTGGACATGTGTGCCAGGTTTTTTCTTTGTTTCCAAGTATTTTCTGTTAGTACTGACAGTATTACTAGGCAGCCATTATATTTTGTATTTTTAACTTGTCACATTGGTGTTTTAATCTTTAGCGCTTGTTCACATTTTTTCTTTTTAACAAATATCTGTTTGTTATTTTTGCCCGGGATTCAATATTTAATAACTCACAAACGTTTTGTTAGAATAACTTCTAAGCCCCACCCTCTGGTATGTGCAGATCCCCTTAAGAATGCATTTCAAGGTACAATGCAAAGGGTTTTGTTTATTCTAGTGTCAGGACAGTCATATTTCAATCCTCCCACTTGCAATACCAGATATCCTTTATCTTTAGATCAGCACATAAAACTAGGCATGGACAGCTGTCTGCCCTGCCATAAAATAATTCATGTATTTTTAAGACAATTTGTAACCAATTTGCACCCTCTTGTGTGCAAGATTGATTAAAATACTGAATATCCCATGATAGTATCATGACAAAAGGGTTAAAAATAGTTTATTCTTTTAGAAACATATTTATTTTATTTTTTTAAATGACAAAGAAAATAAGATTGTTGCTCAAGTCCTATTCCAAAAACAGTGTTAAAGCTGCAGACCAAGCAATATCCTACATGTGTTTTTTTTAAAAAATAAATCAGTTCTGTACTTTGAGAAAATACTTGTAGCGTTTAAAAAAAAAAAAAAAAAAAACAACTCTGAATTACATTTTTAATTTATTAGAAAATGCGTGTTACATTATGTTTCTATAACAACCGTTTACAAAGTCACATCCACTTCCTCTTCTGAAACAGGCTCTGGTACAACACTTTTTGAGCCCTGCCCTCTCTATTGCAGTGCACCAATTGTATCTAGTCCCTGCCTGATCTCAGAACTTTGCATCTTTGGTCCTGTTCTGCTGCACTGACAGCCATTTAGTAAACCCCCCCGAGCTGAATCGTCGCCAATCGATCACAGGAGATCGGATTGAACGTCAACCAAGCTAATTACTTATCACTGTGTGGATTTTATTGATGCACATATTAAAGGGGGAAAAAATAAAATAAAAAATGGCAGCTTGGACGGCTGCTTTAAGCAAGGCTAAAACAACCTTCCCAATACATTCATTTGCTTAGTCTCGTAATGCACACACATAATAGGAGTTTGGGAGTACAGAGCTAAATGGGTCACAAACGCATCATTTTTAAATCTGCTGCTGTCTAATTGCAAATCATACCACACATAGAGCTTTTAACAGTAGATATTGCTACATTTAAAAATGGCAATCTTTGAATTCCACACACAATTTCATAAAGCCACACAGTATAATCCTAATTGCACACTTGGCTATCTGTAGAAATAGAAGGAGCATATTATTAGTAAGGCCACTTGATGAGGGACAACCTACTTCAAATTCTCCCTGTGCCTCAGGCAAATTAAATGCAAAACTCTTCATCACTCATGAAACTCAAACCCGTTCATCTGTAAAATGTAACATAAAGTGCTGAAATAATAATTATTACTGGAAAGTTGCTATGCAATATGATTTCTCAAGAGTAAACCCAAGAATGATTTAATAACAAAAAAATCTGTGGTAGAATTGGAACGTGATAATACTGGTGTTACTGCAGTAACTATAGTGAACATGTATAAAGTGACTTTATCATATATCCTAACAAACAACAAAATAACCTGGCCCCAAATAATGTCCAAAGGTGATATGTCCTGAGATCTCCAGCGGATAAGCACAAGTGCTTGCAGATCATGAAACGAGAAAAACAGAAAAGGGACAAAACATAGCGTAAAACTGCTGGGTAACGTCAGCCTAAACTAGAGACAAAACATACCGACTCTTAGTGACAGACTATAAAATTAAATTTAATAAAATAATGAACTATGTCAATAAAACAAAGACTACATACCTGACAAAGGAGGATAGCTGGATCCGGAGTTGGAAAAATCAGAACCCTACTTACAAGAAGCAGGGTGACAACGAGCGAAGATGGATTGAGGTAAGTGTCCCACCGACTTCAGGGAAGGTTCCAGCCGAGCTCTACTCTGTGACGATGGTACTGTCGCCGGAATAGCCTGATGTCAGTCATCGGGACGCGCCAGTGGGGGAAGCAGGCTCACTGGAGTACTCACGCCAAAACCGCGTGGAGCTGCTCCTCCTTCCTCACTGCTCCTGCTCTCTGCCCGGCTGCTAGTGCGCGCCCGCGCGTTTGCCCGTGGATTAAAAGGTACACGAACCTCATCGCTTGATACCGGGTGATCCTGCAAGTCCTGAAAAGTACTGTAGGCAGTCCAGAGGGTGACTAGTATCATCCACCCTACGCGTTTCGTAGAACTAATTCTACTTCCTCAGGCTGAAGTATCCCCTGAGGAAGTAGAATTAGTTCTACGAAACGCGTAGGGTGGGTGATACTAGTCACCCTCTGGACTGCCTACAGTACTTTGCAGGACTTGCAGGATCACCCGGTATCGAACGGTGAGTTTCGTGTACCTTTTAATCCATGGACGCGCACTAGCAGCCAGGCAGAGAGGAGGAGCAGTGAGGAAGGAGGAACAGCTCCACGCGGTTTTGGCGTGAGTACTCCAGTGAGCCTGCTTCCCCCACCGCGCTTCCCCATGACTGACATCAGGCTATTCCGGCGACAGTACCATCGTCACAGAGTAGAGCTCGGCTGGAACCTTCCCTGAAGTCGGTGGGACACTTACCTAATTTCATCTTTGCTCATTGTCACCCTGCTTCTTGTAAGTAGGGTTCTGATTTTTCCAACTCCGGATGACCAGCTATCCTCCTTTGTCAGTTATGTGGTGTTTGTTTTATTGACATAGTTCATTATTTTATTAAATTTAATTTTATAGTCTGTCACTAAGAGTGTGTATGTTTTGTCTCTAGTTTAGGCTGACGTTACCCAGCAGTTTTACGCTATGTTTTGTCCCTTTTCTGTTTTTCTCGTTTCATGATCTGCAAGCATTTGTGCTTATCCGCTGAAGATCTCAGGACATATCACCTTTGCACATTATTTGGCGCCAGGTTATTTTGTTGTTTGTTCTGATTCTGTCTGTACAGGGCAGTAGTTACTAGGCAGCCTATTCTTATGTAAGAGTTTATCACGGTTTAAACACTTTATTATAATATTTAATTGTAGACACTTTAGCGCTTTTTCACAGTATTTTTTCGATTTATCATATATCCTGTTATCTTGACCTATATCATCATCATTTATTTTTTAAGTAAACCCAAGCCTCTATCTAAGGGGCATTGTAGCACTTTACAGTCTGTGGCGGTAGGGGTAGCTGCATCACAAAACTGGGATGAAGCCCAGCTAGCTACCCCTAAATCCATGTAATTTGGCCACCTATGTAAGGCTTATTTTGGCCAATTGTACTTTAATATCTGGGGAAGAACAGGGAATGTGTATATGTAACCCATGTCTGTAAAAATGTATTTCAAAGCATGTATTCTTAAATCCTTCCCCCAGTTTAGAAAGCCGGAATTGTCTTATTATGTGATTTGTGGTCTGTGTGTAAATCACTGTAATGTGCTTTGGGTGTCAGCCCTGCAAGAAAGTAAATGAGATATTCCATTGTTACTGTCATTTGTATGGAGAAAGACTCAGTAATCCACTTAGTTGAAGTTTTCCATAGAAATGATAGGATTAAAACCAGGGTTGGGACAGCTAGGTGTCAGACTCCTGGGGAGAGGTGAAAGGCTGCTGATCAGATCTGGGAGTAAGAGCATTGTACTGACCAGACTCTGAGGCCCAAGTGGGAGGTCTTGAGTGCCTTAGCACGCCCCTCCTCTGGCTTTTGTGACACCAACTTAATCCGTGCTCTGATTGGCCAGCAGCTCCTGTCCCATGTAAAGGATAGGCACTGAAGGCTATATACGCAGGCTGCTGATCAGAGCATTAGAGACTTCTGAGAGACATTCTGTGAAGGAGTTTGGATCTTGAATGTGATCAGCTGGAGATACATGTCAGAGTGGCTGCTGTGTGATCAGCACTCTGACATCATGGACGAGAAGCTCATAGGGCAAGCCTTCTTGAAGCAGGCCCCTGCACCTAGCGAGGCTAGAGTCAACTCCCCAGGTCCCCAGTTGGTATTGTATCTTGTTTTGTGCATCTTTGTTTTGTCTGCTGGTGTGCCTAATTGTATTCAACAACCTTGTCCCTTCTGGGGCTAGTGATCCCGGTGGTTTCGAAGTAAAAGTACTGGTCTCCCGTGACAGTCAGTTTGACAACTACAATTAAATACAGTTATTTTTTTACGGAAGAGACAGACAACAAAAAAAAAATTATAATAATAAATGGTTGCATTAAATGAACAAAGGTTATACACATTCAGTTTACAGATATTTCATGTATAGTCATAATTATGAGCAACATTTACAGACAGGATCAAATTGTATTAGAAGAGGTAGGATAGACCTTCAATGTGTTGGAAGAGGTCCTGCCTCAAAGAGCTTGCAATCTAGGCAGGGTCAGTTAACATTGGGTACAGGGGATGAAAAGGTTGGTGAGTTTCAGAAGCAATAACGCAGCTGTAACATTACCAAAATGGCAACAAACGGCGACACCCTTTGGCTGCCCTTTGGTAGCCGCCAAAAGTTCACGCCTTTGGGGCAACTCAGGTGTTATGTCCCAGAGATTCTTTGTGGAAAATAAAAAAGCAGCATAGCACCTCAGTCAGGCATGCAGGGGAGGGATTGATGGACTCCAGGTGGTCTGCAGTGGCTCTTGCTGTTAACCCTTTTCATGCTGGCTTGGTGGACAGGGGCAGTGACGGCATATTGGGGAGCATATCTACTGAAGATGCCTTTGGGGCGATCAGGAGATTCTTTGTGGAGATCTGGCTGAGCCACTGATTGAGCCACCTGTGCTGAAGCAGGGATATCCTTAAAACATGACCTGTTGGTAGCTTACGAGGACTGTGGGGGCACCCTTGCTCTAGATTGATTTTTCCTTCAGTTGCTCCAAAAAGTTTCATATTTAATGCACTTAAAACCTCACTCACAGATATTTACATTAATTTGCTATGGCAATAAATATGTAATCATCTATAATATAGTGTCAGGTTATATATTTCTTCATTACATTCTTGGTTGATGGCCAAACCTACTAAATTGCAGTAATTCATCACATAATATACTACTGCAGCGAAGATCAGTTTGCCCTTCATATTTTTTGCATGCTTTTCAGTTAACATCGGTTAACATTTTGAAAATCTCATCTTTATAGCATCAGTCCACGCTACTCACAATTTCCTTTTCTAGATTTCCTCAACCGGGGTCTCTGGCATTCTGGTTCCCGATTAGTGAGTTGTTTTGTCCTCGCCTGGTAGACGAAAATGGCCACGGGGTCAGAGTTTGCTCAGAAAGTTGCAACGTCATCGAGAGATGACATTGGGACTAGAGATGGGTGAATTTTATGCCAAAATTTGAATTTGCTGAGAAAAGGGCATCTTTTGGCATATATGAAGTTTTGTTAAAAAAAAATTTGCCTCAAATATTTTTACTATTTTAGTGCTGGTAGGGCAACCAAACCATTTTTTTTGCATTTCAATACATTTTATATTGTAGTGTGTGTGCGTGTGTGTGTCCTTATCACACCTCAGTTACTAGGAATACCCGCTCTGTGTATCATAGACCTGAGATATGGTAGATGGACTTTCTACAAACAATTGCCTTCTGCTCTTAGTTAGGGTATTAAACCTTGTAGGACTTTGATTGAACAAAAAAGCAGGTGGACTACTCTATGGTACAATAATTACTGTCGCGGGACTCCAGGAGCAAGATAGGACCTCGATGGCCGTAACAGCAGGGAAGGCAAGGATTATCAAAACAGAAACAGGGCAGAAGCAGAAGGAGTCTGGCACAAACAAAGTAAAGGCAAGGAGGTGCAGGTACAGGAAACTATAAAGTTGGCAGAGACAGAGGACAGGAGCACCCAAGAAGAGACAAACAGAGTCATACTGAGCCACTAATTGAGCCAACGGTGCTGAAGTAGGGATATCCTGAAAACCTGGCCTGTTTGCGGCCCTCGAGGACTTGAGTTGTGCAGGCCTGTCCTAAACTGTCAGGATATTCCTGACAATTACCTTTATTGTATTAATAGCTCGCTGTCTCTCGTTTAACTTTCTGAACTGTAGATTGTAAGCCCTCATGAGCAAGGCCCTCATTATCTCTTTGTATCTATCTGTTTGTGCATGTTTGTCCTTTTTTGTATGTAACTCTATTTATGACATGATCAAATCTCTGTACCCTCACTGTACCACGCTGCAGAATTTGTCAGCGCTGTACAAATAAACGATAATAATAATAATGATAATGACTCAATTGATAGCTATAGATCTTTACATTGATTCAGATATAGAACTTGGTCGGATATTTATACTGACACTGGACAGAGACAGTCAGTCAGTGACAGAAGACACAGGCCAGAGACAGTCAGTCATTGACAGAAGACACAGGGCAGAGACAGTCAATCAGTGACAGAAGACACAGGGCAGAGGCAGTCAGTCAGTGACAGAAGACACAGGGCAGAGGCAGGCAGTCAGTGACAGAAGACACAGGGCAGAGACAGTCAGTGACAGAAGACAGGGCAGAGACAGACAGTGACAGAAGACACAGTTCAGAGACAGTCAGTGACAGAAGACACAGGGCAGAGACAGTCAGTGACAGAAGACACAGTTCAGAGACAGTCAGTGACAGAAGACACAGGGCAGAGACAGTCAGTGACAGAAGACAGGGCAGAGACAGACAGTGACAGAAGACACAGTTCAGAGACAGTCAGTGACAGAAGACACAGGGCAGAGACAGTCAGTGACAGAAGACACAGTTCAGAGACAGTCAGTGACAGAAGACACAGGGCAGAGACAGTCAGTGACAGAAGACACAGGGCAGAGATAGTCACAGAAAACACACACACAAAAAACAGAACAAATACACACAGGACACACACACAGTCTCTCCTCTATCCTGCCCTTGCTGCTACTTCTTCTGCTTTGCCACATCCTCTAAGCTCTTGACACTTCCTGACTGCATTAGGCTGAGTCCCTTCTGGTGCTGAGCAGGCGGCGCTTGCGGCGGCTACTTACATATATAGCTCGGCGCTTAGATAAACAAAAAAATATATACTTTCAAATGCCCCCCCCCCGCGCGCAAATGCCAGGACACCCGGTGCTCATGCTTGGAGCACTCTCTAAGCATGAGCGCGCTTAGCGCCAGCGGGGACTCAGCCTTACCCAGCAGCAGCCAATCAGGATGGAGGAAACTGCTCAGCCCCCTAGCAACAGCCCTGCTTTCTCCCTGCTTTGAGAAATCCTGAGGCCCCTTTTGATCCTCTCACGGAACCCCAGGGTGATGCTGAACCCTGGTTGAGAAACAACTGGCATATATACTAGCCTGCTTCTATCTAATACTACAGCATGTAACTCTCCTTAAGAGACATTATATTTCTAGGGTAGTTACGGTGGAGTGTTTGGGGCGAAAGCCAGATTGGAATTGGCTAGGGAAATTTGTCTTGTTATAGTAATCGCTTAGTTTACTAAGCGATTAGTAAACTGACTGATCTTAGAGAAGCAATTGTTGCTGCCCATCAATCTGGGAAGGGTTATAAGGCCATTTCCAAACAATTTAAAGTGCATCATTTTACAGTGAGAAAGATTATTCAAAAGTGGAAAACATTCAAGACAGTTGCCAATCTTCCCAGGAGTGGATGTCCCAGCAAATTCACCCCAAGGTCAAATTGCAAAAAAAACAAGAGTTACATCTCAGACTCTATAGGCCTCAGTTAGCATGTTAAATGTTAAAGTTCATGACAGTACAATTAGAAAAAGACTGAACAAGTATGGTTTGGTTGGAAGGGTTGCCAGGAGAAAGCCTCTTCTCTCTAAAAAGAATATGGCAGCACGGCTTAGGTTTGCAAAGTTGCATCTGAACAAACCACAAGACTTCTGGAACAATGTCCTTTGGACAGATGAGACCAAAGTGGAGATGTTTGGCCATAATGCACAGCGCCACGTTTGGCGAAAACCAAACATAGCATATCAGCACAAACGCCTCCTACCAACTGTCAAGCAAGGTGGTGGAGGGGTGATGATTTGGGCTTGTTTTGAAGCCACAGGACCTGGGAACCCTGCAGTCATTGAGTCGGCCATGAACTCCTCTATATATCAAAGTATTCTAGAGTCAAATGTGAGGCCATCTGTCCGACAGCTAAAGCGTGGCCGAAATTGGGTCATGCAACAGGACAATGATCCCAAGCACACCAGCAAATCTACAACAGAATAGCTGAAAAAGAAAAGAATCAAGGTGTTGCAATGGCCCAGTCAAAGTCCAGACCTCAACCCGATTGAAATGCTGTGGCAGGACCATAAGAGAGCTGTGCATAAACAAATGCCCACACACCTCAATGAACTGAAGCAACGTTGTAAAGAAGAGTGGGCCAAAATTCCTCAACAACGATGTAAGAGACTGATAAAGTCATACAGAAAACTATTACTTCAAGTTATTGCTGCTAAAGGTGGTTCTACAAGCTATTGAATCATAAGGTATGCTTAGTTTTTCACACATGGCTTCTCCAATTTGGCTTTATTTTTGTTAAATAAATCATGACATCTGAGGTTGTATTTACCTAATTTTAAGACCTGCTAAGGAACAGATGATTGTTATTATGTCCTGATATGTAAAACAATGGAATTCAAAGAGGGTGTACTTTCTTTTTCACAACACTGTGTGTGTGTATACAGTATATATATATATATATATAGGTTATGGTGGGTAAAAAAAGTGACAAAAACCCTCCACAGTTAAGCATATAGCAACTGTAAATATTACTGTATATTCATTTGCATGTCTTAGACAGGTCTGCAACCCTGTCTTTCACCATTATCGCCCAGCACACAGCACTTCCACTGCAGCAAGGGATTCTGGGAAATGACATGCAAATGAGCACACAGTGCCACCTTTTATCTCAAGCTCACATTGTGAGTGGGTTTACTGGCTTTGCATCTCCCAAGCCCTTGCTTAAAAGCTGTGTCTAAAGCAGCATGCATTGGCTTAGGGTTGTTCATGTAATGTGAGCTTGAGATAAAAGGTGGCACTGTGTGCTCATTTGCATGTTATTTCCCAGAATCCCTTGCTGCAGTGGAAGTGCTGTGTGCTGGGCGATAATGGTGAAAGACAGGGTTGCAGACCTGTCTAAGACATGCAAATGAATATACAGTAATATTTACAGTTGATATATATATATATACACACACACACATTGGTACAATGTCACTCAAAATTATTAGAAACCCACTACATACAGTAGGGTTTTCATATGTAAAGATAAGACAATAATCTAAGACTTCATATGTAAGAATCTAACAATTTTGTTTACTGCTGGTTTGATATACTTAAAAAGTCTACTATACAGTATGCAATCTGAAAGAAATGAGTTCACAGAGTAGTTATTCTAGCTTTCTACTATTAACCTTGATTGACACAAAATGTAATCAGTTAGGACATTTTTCCTATTTCAATGTTATTTGCTTCCCATCAAACAGATACCAAATCCTAATTAGCAAATGAGTCATACATCAATAATTTTTATACATACTTTTTAACTATTGACTTGTTTTTGTTTAGTTTATATCTTCTTTCATTAGAATGACCTTCCGCGTTATGTCCCTCTAGTAATTTCAGAACAGTTCCTGGATATCTCAGCACACAAGTATTTTCCGAGCTAAAAGGCCAAAGTAAGCCAATGGGATCCTGGGAACTATTGGGGTCCTTCACCTGCAGGTGTAAGTGAGCGAGTGGGAATGTAGTGAACCAGGATCTCTTTCAGGTAGCTGGCACCCTGATTATGTTGGACATTGAATGTCAAAAAAGGCAATCTTGAAACAGATTCATCATCTTACAGAGAATCCCAGAATAGAGAACAGAGAATAGATGTCATGTGGCAAGAACGGGTCTGGTTAGTTAACAATCTGGCTGCAGTTGTCAGCACCGACTGCAGGTGGCGCAGCTCTGTTTATGGAAGTCCCATGTAAAATGCATTGCAGTGGTCCAGACTTGAGGACACAGAGGCATGAACCAGGGTAGGGAGATCCACTAGGGGAATCAAATGCTTTATTATGATTACGTTCTTCAGGTGGAAGATCTGATCAAGGCTGAAACCTGATATTTAAGTGTCAAGTCACAATCAAGGATAAGAGTTTAACAGCTAGGAACCCCCAAGATTAAATAGGCACTCCAGGGCGACACAATGCTGTTTTTTAAGGGTTTGAAGCAGGGGATTCCGGAGCTGAACCACGTTGATTTGAGCTCCAGATAATTACCTCCATAGGTGCTGCTGTTAGTAGCCTTGGCTGGATTCACAATATGGCGGTTTAAAAGTTCTGTGTCCTGCGGGCCAATAGGAAGCCGTAAAGTCATCCCTGGTGTCTTCCTATTGGGCCCACATGACGGGAGCCTTAAACTGCGGAGAGATACTTGCAGCACATACAGAGGTAGATATCACAGGAAACAGGGACCTCCTAGTGTCACCTGAAGTTGTCCTTTTAAGGCCAGTCAGTTGACCTAGCTGCAATCTTGTTGTCATCAAAGGGTGATCTCCCATATTGAGTACCTCGATCTTATCAGGATTCAACCTCAACCAACTGGCACTCATCCATTCTAGGAGCTCACCTAGACATTCATGAAGGACTGATAATGGGTACTTAGTACAGTACCTAAAGCAAAGGCCAAGTAGATTTGTATGTCATCTGCATAGCCATAGCCAGGCCATCTGATAATGTCCCCCAGCAGCAGCATGTACACAGCAAATAACATGGGAGATAAGATAGAGCCCTGTGAAACTCCACGACAGAGGTACTGGTGTAGAGGAGTATATTACTGAAGATAGTCTCTGTTACCTGCCAGTGAGGAAAGATTTGAACCAGCTGAGGACTATGCCACCTAGTCCACAGACATCCTTCAGGATCTACATTAAGATTCCATCGTTCTCATTATCAAATGTTGCAGAGAGATAAGGGAGGACTAAGATCGAAAAGTCACCTCTGTCTCTCACCACCAGAAGATCATTAAGCACACAAACCAGAGCTGTTTCCATACTGTGCTGTCTTCTGAATCGTGACTGGAATGGTTAATAAACATCAGGCGTTACAGATGGGTCTCCAGTTGGGTTGCAATCACTTTCTCAAAACCTTTTCTAGGAAAGAAAGGTTTGATACAGGCCTGTAGTTAACTATACGGTTTGGGTCTAATTGAGCCTTTTTTAGATGGGATCCGATGACTGTTTCTTTCAATGGTTCTGGAACAATCCCCGTCTGCAAATAGCACTGCACCCTTTTGGCAAACACTGGGCAAGTTACATCAACACATCCTAAAAGAAGGTATGTTAGGCCAGGATCCAAATCACTGGTATTGGGGCACAACCCCTGGATAGGTTTGTTCAATGTCTTCCACACCCATATGGTCAAAGCTGGCTTAAAGGAGTAATGCCCTCCATACTAAGAAAAATAGAAAAATGTAAAAAATAGCACCATTAATGTACATAGCGCTTCACAGCAGTAATACATGTGGCAATCATATAAATAACAAATAATACAAATAACACATAATGGGAAGAAGTGCTTAAGACATAAATGTGACATTTAGGAAAAGGCGTCCCTGCTCCAAAGAGCTTACAATCTAATTAAAGGACATCTATCTACATTCCAGAAGACTCCGTCTAAATGTAGGGGGCAGCTACAGAGTTCCCTCGCTCTCCCTCTGTATCTTCTCCTACCTGATCTTCAGCGACGCGTCGCCATGGTAACCCAGCATCAAATGAAGCTGCAGGGTCACGTGACGTCGCATTGCCATGGCAACGTGATGCCACATGACCCCGCGACATCATTTGATGCTGGAGCCAAGCAGGGGGCGGGGTGCGCGAGCAGGGGATGAGATCAGGCTGGGGTGTGCAGGGAGAAATGTTACCTTCACTGTTGTATTTGCATGATTAAAATACAGGTATGGACATCTTTGTTGACAGGGATCATTTTAATCTTTGAGGGACACGCGGATATCTTCCATGTGCAGCATATCGATCCTGCCGTCTTTGGTATTGTTTCACATGTGTGACTTTGCCTGCCACAAATCCATATTTCTTATCCTTGTGAAGTACATCAGATTTTAATTATCACAGTTTTAAATCTGTAAGGAAATAGAGAACGCCTTCTCTGTAACCTTTCTGACTGCTGACCAGGCACAGTCTCAGGAATTTATTACAGGCGCCTTTGAAAATCCAATGTCATACCAGGTCAATCTCTGGTACTTCTGGACCCCCACACCTGTCACTAATATAAATATATTGTTTTTCATTGTTTTATTGACCAATACATGTGCAGGCCAGGTTCATGTAGATTACCTCACGAGAGACAGAAAAATAGGTATTTTAAAAGTTAACCCCTTAGTTGCTGCATTGTTAACACAACTGAATAGTTTAAGGTCATTAACATGTTTTTAGATACAGTTAAGAAAGGTGACATTTAATATTCCCATGCCATGCAAACTATTGCACACTGATGTCGGGGGCATACGCAAACTGCTTTTTCGGCTTCCATTACATTTTAGAAACGATTTTGCGTAATGTAAAGGTCTTTTTTGTGATGGTACGTGTTGTTTAGTAGGGGGCGGAAGATTTCTAACACCGCAGCGGGATTTCCCTGAGCAGGGGAATTTAGAGGGCATTGAGAGGTGAGGGTGTGTATGTCACTGTGTGTTCTGCTCTGTCCTGGTGTGTGTGTGTGTGTGTGTGTGTGTGTGTGTGTGTGTGTGTGTGTGTGTGTGTGTGTGTGTGTGTGTGTGTGTGTGTGTGTGTGTGTGTGTGTGTGTGTGTGTGTGTGTGTGTGGCAAAGTGAGAGAAAATTACAGAGGGAGGAGGAGAATGACAGAGAGTGGGGGAGGAATGACAGAGAGGGGCAGAGAATAACAGAGAGAGGGGGGAGAATGACAGAGATGGGGAGAATGACAGAGAAAGGGGAGGGAGAGTGGCAGAGAGAGGGGAGGAGAGAATGACAGAGAGGGAGGAAAGAAAGGCAGAGAGGGGGGAGAATGTCAGAGGGGGAGCGAATGACAGAGGGGGGACAGTTAAGGGGAGAGAGATGGGGGAAGGGAGAAGGAGGGGGGAATGACAGGGACAGAGGAGGAACGAAAATAACGAAGAGAGTGGGGGGGAAAGTGTGACGGGGAGAGGGGTAGAGAGAATAACAGGGGAGGGGGGGAGTGTGTATGAATGTTAGAAAAAAATCTATAAGGTACAGTATAACATTTAAATTTTTCAGATAGAAAAAAAAAATCTGAAAGTTAATTGTGTGTGTGGTGCTGGGGGAGAGGGGCATGCAAGCTCAAGGTTCGCTTAGGGCGCCAAATTCCCTTGCACCGGCCCTGGGCACACCGGCACTTTTTCTCTTACCTTCTCCTCCTGCTCCTCATCTCCGACATCTTCTCCTTTTGACGACGTGACGCCATGACAATGCTGCGTAGCTGGAGGAGATGAGGAGCAGGAGAAGGTACAGTAAAAGGCCGTGCGTTTTCCCCCGCCCCCCGAGTCCCTGCCACACTTCCAGCACAAACAACGCATTGGTTACGGAATTAAAGAGCCAAAACACACACAAAGAAAAAAAAAACTTGCATACTACTAATATTGTAGACTACAGACTCTGCCATTGTAGAGCAGAGAATAGGCTGCAAATATAAAGCAAAAAATAAGGTTACAATAAGTAACTGAAGTCTACATTATATATACCAAAATTAATGCACAGAATCGTCTCTGAGGAAAAAACAAACTAGACTTAGAACTCTTATTATGACTAAAATACTTTGAATGTTCTATAATTAGAAATGTTTTAAAGATCTGATTAGAATCTAGATAAATCAAAACATTTCTACTCAAATAATAGGGCTAGCATTATTGCATTATTATTATTATTATTATTATAAGAAAAAAATATAGTAGACCAGATTTAATTCCAAAATAGGTCCATCCGATGAATTGTTGCAAACCAGTTCTGAACTAAAAGTTTTAAGGTCAAAAGCCACAACTTTCAGCCCCAGCTTGTATTCCAGAGTTACTTTGTTTTGCAACTACGTTGTAATCATTGCAGTACTGGAGAGGCAATTACAGACAAATCTTTCACATTATAAAAGATACGGCCGAGTTGTTTTTTGAATCTGCGTTTCACCTGAGTGCTCTGACTTTTATCGAAGCTTACTGGAAAATTCATATCAATATGGACAGTCAATGTTCCACATTCTCGTTAATGATTCCTGTGTTTGATAGCTTTGATTTAAGGCTCGTCAGCATAAATGTGGGCAGTAGATCTGCATACAAATGCAAGGAGATAGCACTGGATCACCCATCTGGCGAGATATTTTGAAGAATACCTTTCAAACGCAGAAAAATATTTTGAGCAACTTTTTCATCAGGTGAGTATTAACTTGTGAAAGCGCTCCTCGAGATAAATAGATAAACAATGAGAATAGAAACTTAGCTGTAGAATAGGTGCTCGGCTGGACGATCCGTGTTCACCTCTCCGGATCAAAATAATACAAAAATAGAAAATGTGAACGGCACTCCATGTATGAAAAATATAAAGATACATTTATTTAACACATCATAAAATAAAAACTGAGTGACATTTCGAGCCAAAAAAAAATAAAACAGCCCTTGCTTGATGAAAGGCTGTTTTTTGGCTCGAAAAGTTCCACTTTTTTCCTAAACAAATACAAATACTTTTTAAGGGGGTTTAATTTACATTTTCTCAAGAATACTTTCTTACTAGCAGTCATCGTTTACAGTTAGACAGGGAGTTTGGGATTTTGTGCCTTTCTCACTGACTGCCCCACACCTCTGGAAAGCCCTTCCCCTCAATATCCAACTAGCACCCTCTCTATCCACCTTTAAGACCCACCTTAAAACACACCTGCTTAAGTAAGCAGATGAGTAGCTCCATGGCTGATTCTTTACACCTCATACATACACCTTGGTCCCTTGGAGATGGACTTACCAGAACGCCCTCCTACTGTCTCTGTATGTTCTTCCTAGCAAGCAATTAGATTGTAAGCTCTTCAGAGCAGGGACAACTTTTCCTAAATGTTACTTTTATGTCTGAAGCACTTCTTCCATGTATGTGTTACGGTATTTGTATTATTTGTTATTTATATGATTGTCACGTGTATTACTGCTGTGACGCGCTATGTACATTAATGGCGCTATATAAGTATAGATATACATACTGTACATACATATGTAACACCCTTTCCCTACCCCTGAGGGAAACAGCAGATAATAGAGTTACGGTGCTAACCTGTTAGGTTTACAGAAGGCCTAAGCCTCCGCTCCTGGGAAGCCTGCGGTGACTGTTGCAGCGACTCCACCCGTGAGGATCCCAGTGTAGGCGGGATAACCCCTCACAGGAACCTGTATACCTATAAGTTATACCCCAAATAATCACAACCAGAACAAGGTATATGCAACAACTCTTTACTGTGGTCCCATAGTGTTCCCCACAATAACAGCACAGACACAATAATAGACCACCAGGTAATAACAATAACAGTAATTGCCCCACCACAGAACTGATGGTGAACTGGGCACCTAGAACCCGGTGTCCGGCAGAACAACCTCCTCCCAAATGTACATATGAGGGCAGCGCTACCCTCCCCTTGTCAATGTTGGTACACTTATACCTTCCTGGTTACAAGACTGTAACCGGGGGATGCTTCCTGCAGAAAGGCGACAGTGGGGTCCCACGCTGCAGGGTCTCCGACAACAGCCCCTCTCGCCTCACGTCCGGCACGCCGCACGGTGATCCTCCTGCTTGGAAAACTCCCTTCCCAGCTCAGGTCCTTCTTTGCCGATGTCTCTCGCTATCAGGGACATCCCTATACTGTGGCAGGCCCTACAAGACTCCGCTAAGATGAAGGGACTACCTGGGGCCTAGGGGCAATAGGTCTGGCCTAGTCCAGGAGCTTGACTAGCTCCCTGGACACTACCTCTCCCTTCTCAGGCTCCGTCAGGACTGAGCACGCTGCCTCCAGTACGCGGAAGAAATCCTGAACAGCCAGGGTCTCTTCTCTTCCGGTGCGCCTACCCCAAGATGGCCGCCGCCTTACACATAGTCCATTATGTATGTGGCTGCGCCAACCACAACATAGCCGACGCAACTCACCTGTACTCTCCCGAGCTACGGGACACTAGCAGGGAGGAGACAAGGGGGAGTACCCTGTTACACATACATACATACATACATATGTATGTATATATTTATTTATTTGTATACACCGTCCACGTACATAGTGCTTCACAGCATTAATAGATGCAACAAAATAATAATAGAAATAGGGGGATATTCTAGTAGCTGCAAGATGTGCAAATCTGAGCAGAATGACCAAAAAGGCTCAAACTTGCATATTTTGCAAACTGGCTGAATTTTTAGTAGCTATGTTAATTCCAAAAGTCTAAACCACTTCAAATAGCTCACTCTTTTTTTTTCTCTCGTCACCTCAAGCAGTGAAGATCAGAAGTACAGTATGCTGTGACAGGGGAGCTTTCCAGTAACTGGTTTCGTTTGATGCTTGTGCTGCTGCCCTGAATAGCAGAGGTTGTAGATTCTGATCTTGTTGGTTATGACACCAGTACCCTCTTCATCACAAGGGGCCTTAGACTTGTCAGTAGAGGTCTTATGGAAATCCTCCTTTAGGAGGTGTGGGGTGTGACTCATTTAAATCTACTGAGCATCTCCCATTAGCATATCTTTCACGTTTTGAGCACAGGTGTTATTGTTATTTGAAGAAGGTATGAGGCAGAATGGAACTTTTTGTCACGGCCATTTCGCCGCGACCAAATGGCCGCCGCAGACGGAGCCTCCGCCGCAGCCAATACGCCACTGGAACCTCCACCGCCGGCCTCTTTGAAGGTAAGTTTTATTATTGGTTAGGGTAGGGGGGTTAATTTAAATGTTTAAGTGGTTAATATAGGGGTTAATTTAAGGGTTTTAGCAGTTACGGTAAGGGGCTTTAGGATAAGGGGTTTTAGTTTAGCGGGTCTATTTACCTTTGCGGCTGGCGGCAAAGTGGTCGATGGCAACAGCTTCTGGTGGCCGAGAGAGTCGCGGCGAACCGCAGGTGACCATTTCATCACGTCGGAACGGCCATGACCAAATGTCCCAGACCGGTATGGGGGGGATATATATACATACACAACTTAGGACACTACTAAAATAGGTGTCTCTTTCTCTAAAGTTAATTTTCATAACCTCAATCATGTTTGAGAGATGTGATTTGTCATACAGCAGACTGAGAGTTATCGGAGTCTATTTATCATGCTGCACTGCGTGATAGTTTGCTGTGAACTACACACAAAGAGCTGCTCATATGCAACGTTTCAATGCGTCTACTTCTGAAGCTTGAAGTCAACATTCTTATCTGTTTTTGTTCAGCGTTGCGCCGACTAACCACAGTGGCTGTGGTTTAATAACATGGTAGATGCAGGTTTGGGAGAAGTAACATGATACACAATGACGCGTATAATTAGGGAGACATCGCTCAGTTAATCCACGGAAGTATGTCTGTAAATATGCTGCGACACAATGATGAGAACATAAAGAATAATATAATAATAATAATAGTTGTACTGCAAAGAACTGTGTACTTTATTATCATCCCAAAGAAATCTGTATTTATCAATGACGTGAAACGCCTGTTATCAAAGGACGAGGTGCGTAGGATACTATTATTTGCTCTGTATACATCATGGGACATTAAGCCCTCTATAAATATGGAGAAGACCATTGGTAAACGGTACGTCACATTTCAGCGCAGATTCAGCAGCTAACGAAAACAAAAAACAAATCATGATGATAAATAGACGCCTTAGTCTTACGTAGGGTGAACTCAATGGACATATATATATTTTTTTCAATTATCTATTTTAATATGTACTGTAACTACTAGAAGCATAGGATCAGGGAACGGTGCAGTCCTCTCTACTCTAAACACGTGCTTTCCTTACCTTATGGAAAGGCAACTTTCCCTCTGAAAATCCATGCTAACTGGGATAGAACAAAATAGCAGATAGAAACAGGTGTAGCTATACTTTCAGCCTGATGATACCACAGGGAGGGAGAGCTACAGTTAAAGAGAATAAAGCGAAAATAGCAACTAGTTTGTTTCTCTGATACAGTGTCTATCCTTAAAATGAAAATTGTTTGGGCATCATTTCACTTTTCATTGCATATGTAGCAGACTTCATTTGACCTACTAATAATGCAACATATGATGCAGAATATCATAGTTCCATAGGATTCAATGTCAGTGATAACGCAGAATATCTCAACATATCCCAGCAGAGGGCAGTTACATCTGCATGTATCACCATTTCCCATACAGCACACTACCTCTTCGTGGTCACTTTGATCTCATCACATTCACACCATGTTATAAGCCCTTACTTCATGAGATTGGAAAAGTGTCTTTGCCTGTCACAAAACAAACAGCGAATGAATTACTTACACATTTTCTTCATTTCCTTATTAATGTCAGTTGCTCCTAAAAGGATCAACATTTCAGACCGTCAGATTGTGAAATAGAAATCGCTGCTTGAACTGAGCACTGAATCGAGAATGTGAAGTCCAAGTTGTGCCTTGCAGATTGTGAAAGCTGCATAGCCTGATTTCTTTATTAAAACCTTTGGGTTTCACAAAAAAACGTAGCTTCTGGGTCATGGGGTCTGGCACTCCAGCGGTTCAATGATGTAGTGGCTACTTGCTAATTTTTGTAGGGGAGATTACGTTTTGCGTTCCTTTGGCCTCCTCCTCTTCTGTTTCATCATCAGTGAAAGAGTGATGACATGATCGCTTTGGAGAAGCGGTCACAATCGCCAGTGCCGGAGGGGCCACGGTCAACACCGGAACTCAAACACTGAGCCACTGATTGAGTCACCTGCGCTGAAGCAGAGATATCCTTTAAACCTGGCCTGTTGGTGGCCCTTGGGGACTGGAGTTGGCCACCCCTGAACTAGAGAATGCACCTAAGGCAGGAGTGTGCAAACTGGGGGGGGGGCGCAAGATTTTCCAGGGGGGGGGTCGCAGCAGTTGCAGAGGCCCCGCGCTCTTCCCCAAGGCATTTTAAATTAAAAGCTGGGGGATTACGTGAGGCCTCTGCAACTTCCCTTACCTTGTCTCCGGCGATGCGTCGCCATGGCAACGCGGCGTCAAATGACGCTGCGGGATCATGCGACGTCACGTGACCCCACAGTGTCATTTGACACCGTAGACAAGGTAAATAGGGGGCACGAGCAGGGGGGAGATCAGGCAGGGGGGCGCAGACTGAAAAGTTTGCACCCCCTTCCCTAAAGTATTGGATCACTGGTAATAACACTGCTGTTGGTTTTTTTTTAATTTCCAATATTACTATAATTTCTATTCTAAATTTCTTGTAAACTGAATGACCCTGGTGATAAAAATGCAGTGTTTTTGATTGAAGAGACCTTCCTGACGCAGTCCTGCAATCTTGGGGATATCATGGTGTTATTTCAAGTTACATTGACTGAATGCACTTGCAGGGAGGGTTAAATCGGCTACATCTATTAGAGAAGCCCCATGCAGATGGATTGCAGTTATAGGAGCTTTGGAGTCACTGATTTTTAAGCACGGCTTAGGATAGATGCTGAGCAGCCAGACAAGCATTTTTCATGCAGTGTTTTCCACTGAACCGACCCATACATCATTAATGTCTTCTAATTTATTTTCACTTTTCAGAGCACATTAACCTAGAGGTCAATAAAATTATGTAACAGTTCTTCTGAACCATAAACCATGTGGACTTTGAAGGTTGAACTACTTAATGGGAATCAAATCACATATTTGACCCTGGTACAAACAATGTGAATTGTGATAGATAGATAGATAGATAGATAGATAGATAGATAGATAGATAGATAGATAGATAGATAGATAGATAGATAGATAGATAGATAGATAGATAGATAGATAGATCCTACTGATATAATATATATTTCATAGTAATATTATTTTTTAACGAATCACAATTCACAAGCTATGTGAATAACTGATAGTAAATATAGATATTTTAAATATATATATATATATTTATATAAACAAAATTACAGATGCATAATAGAATAAGAGCATATGCAAATGTCCTGCTGTGATGTAGCAGGTATCATACAAAACAAGCAGTTTAAGTGGTTAGGTATGCAGAGAAGGCATGTAGTGAACAGATGTGTAAAATAGTTGCTAGAGAATTATGGAAGCAGTGCTAGACCTGGGGAGCACTGGTGCTATTAGGAGATGTTCAGAAAGCTGTCTGTAATCCTAGTGCTTCTGTGATGACAGACAGGTGCACTGCTCTATCTTTATTGCCTGCTCATTGTCCATTCTGGAAGTCCCAGTGAGTATGATACGCAGGATTATAGATGTACAAACTGTAGGGAAATCGGTTGGCCGCCTTGTTAGCAGAATTTACGCAATTTTCTCATTTTAGAGAACGTTTTTTTTTTTATTATCGTTGAAAATTGTTTTTACGTTTTCCTTAACAAACAAAACATATTACATTTCAACAAGACCACAAAACACCAGTTTACAGGTATTACAATATTCTTTTACATTTAACAGTACACTAAACCAATAAATAATATATTAAAATTATGTATACTTTAGACCAGTGATTCTCAACCAGGGTTCTTGCCTCGTTGCGGCTGTAGGGAAGGGGGGAGGCTGCGGCAGGCTGCGGAGGCGCGCGGGTTCCGCCGGTGAAGTGTGCGGACACCCGGCGAGGTGTGGTGACTTTGCGGGTGTGCTGTCGCCATATCGGGAGCTCCGTGGTGCACCCGACAGCGGGGGCCGTCATTTTGTTTGGGTGCGCATGCGCTGTAGCCACCTTGCTCATGCGCAGTGAAGAACAGGAGTTGTGGAAGCTATTACTAGGTTCCGCACGGGACAACAAGTCCCACCAGCCACTGAGACTGCAGATATGTGGTACGCAATAGCCAATAGGGCTCCTGGACCCACATTGATACATTTGGCGCGCTTGGCACCATGCTTCAGCCGGGAGCAGGACGGAGAGGAAGAAGGTAGTGTCGAGGGAGCAGTGCTCCGCTGAACTAGGCCAGAGTTCCCCCCCCAGGTCCAAGCTAGGCCCCGACTCCCTGGAGATTGTGTGTGCTGCAGGGAAGGCCCATAGGTAGGGATGCTTCCCCAGTACTGCATAGTGTCAGGGACACAGGGACAGACGCTGCGCAGGGACTTGCGAACTGTGGTCTGGGACCAGACCACCATCAATCTAAGAGACTCTTAAAGGTGAGACCCTCCAGCGTGAGTTCACCCCATGCAGAGGCGGACGCCTTTGTTGGACAGACCGGATCAACTTACATCAGACAGATCCTTGTGTCATTCGGCGTTACCCGTGTACTGCAGTGCCTGGGAAGGTATAACACCTAAGTGCCCCAACGATTCTCAGGGATAGCGCTACTCCCTACACATTAGGTGGGGACTGACGTGTGGGATGGACACTGGGACACTGGTGCCACCGCACATCAAGTACTGTGGGGATACTCCACGTGGTTAATGTTGTATTGTGTCGTACTGTGGTTATTATATGTTCAGTAAATATTCTTTTATAGTATCAAGTTTGTATATATACTGTTGTGTTGTCTTGGGAGGGGCTATCCCTCTGTGTGAGGATCCTTCTCAGGGGGAGGCGGTGTGTGTAAGTGAACAAGGTCACCCTAGTCTCCCTTCAGCGGAGGATCAGGCCTCCTGTAAGCCACTCAGGTAAAGCACCACAGGTAGTTTCCCTAAACACAGGGGGAAAGGGGGCTACATTAACATGAATAATTGTATTACATAGTTGTTTATCATCTCCATGTTAAGGGGTATATCCTTTATCCATTGTACTATTATGTTTTTTTCTGGCCACCAATAATATAATTTCTAGGAATTTAGGTATTCTCACCCCGTTATTTATGATCTGACCTCCAAGCGGACAAATATCAAACATACTGGTTCTTTAACCGCAGTTATTTTAACATTCGGCTCTATATAATCCAGCACTTGGTCCCAAAAGTTTGCAATCTTGGAGCAGTCATTTAGCACTTTAGACATCTATTCCTGGATTTGTCTGTATCCTTGTAACTTATCTTAAAAGCACAATATGCCCTGTGTGTCAGTTTTAGTTGCATCTCTGTCCACATTTCTGATATGATACGTTTTCTAGTTCTATCTAAACCAATAAGTCATCTAATTCCGTTATTTCCTTGAAATCTTTGTCCCGAAAACTTTTTGCAGAATCCTCTCATGATTTTTGTATCTGATATAGTGTATCTGTCCTCTCTGGAAAGACTCAAGAAATGATCAAATATATTATTTAACAATACTTCCTTTTTATAGTTCTCTAGTGATTTACAATAATGTGTCACCTGTGAATATGTACAGTATAACCATGTGAACTGGGTATCTCCCTCTTTTCCTTTAATTCCTGAAAGGTAAGGAGCCTTTCCTGGTCTTCCTTTATCATATGTCCTACACACCTTAAGCCCTTGCCTTTCCACAATTAAAAGGATGCCTGATTTTGGCCTGGGAGAAAGTTTGCGTTTCACTTACTGTAATAGTCAGAAATGTAGAGATTGTGTATGATAATCCCATATTAGACCTTATTGTTTTCCATGCTGCATAAGGGTCTCTTACCAATGTATTATCTTTGATCTCTCGCAGCACTGCTCCCCACTTTGTCTGTAGAGATCTCTTACATTCATAGGCCATACCTGCTGCTGCTCTATCCCTAAATTTGAGTGGAAACCTTTCTCCAATATCCAATCGCCCACATGCCTTATAAAACATGCTAAATTGTACTTTCTGATATCGGGGAAATTTAGTCCCCCCGATTCTTTGTAAAGTTGTAGGTTTTTTTTAATGTTATACTGGGTCGCCCTCCTCTCCAAATGAACCTACTAAATGCTCTATTCAATTCTTTGGTGTCTATATGTTGTATTAGTAATGGTAACATTTGAATGGGGTAGAGAATTCTTGCAAAGCTGACCATTTTGCCCAGTTTGCATCTCCTTAACAGGTTCAGAGGAAGTGAGAACATTTTATGAGGGTTTTTTTTTTTTTTTTTTTTTAAGAAAGATAGCAACATTTTGCCTGTTTTTCAGATTATTTTGTTTTCATTTGGTACAGAAAAAAAAGGTAGGTCACATGACCAATCTGACATAAACATTGGTTATGGAGCCTGGCCTAGGACTATTAGCCGCGCCCATTCACCACCAAGACATTTGGCTGCCGGGACAGTTCACCGCCACAGGTTCCTCTAACCCCTTATCCTAAAAAACAAAACTGTAACATCTCACCCTAAAAACTCTAACCCCTTAACCTAAAAACCCTAATCTTAACCCCTTACCCTAAAAACCTTAGACGCTAATTACCTACGGCCATGTCCAACTGCCCCTCAGGGGCTGAACGACCATGGCTAAAAGTCTCTTTCCAATGTAGCTAGGGTTGCCAGGTGTCCAAGTATTGAACTGGACTGTCCTGTATTTGGACACTGTCCAGTAAAAAATTAGAGGTACTGTAATACCGGACATATACAGTATGTGTAAAACGGTTTTACCTCACTAGACATAGTGACCTGACTTGCTTGGGGGGCTGTTGGATTTCCCAGAGTAGGAAGAGAGTAGGGCTGTTGCTAGAGGGCTGGGCAGCTTCCTCCATCCATTTTGGCTGCTGCTGGGTAATGCAGCCAATCAGGTGGAGGTGTGATGGGACTAGGGATGGGGCCAAGGAGAGGAAACAGCATGGAGCGGAGTGAGGTGTTTTTCTGTGTGTGGAGCATGTCACATCTTTCACCCTTGTGTCCAGTATTTGTAAAGAAGCCACCTGGCAATCCAATGCAACTATAACACACATCACTGCGAAATGCTCAAAGAACTAGATTGGCCATCACTCGAGTCTAGGCGCAAAGTTCACCTTTCCTGTCTTGCCTTCAAATTCTTTATGGGTAAGCTACCCAGCTACCTGAACAAGCTCCTCACCCCTACCACATGCAGCACCTATCATCTGAGATCAGACTCCAAAAGACTGTTCATGGTCCCAAGGCTCAACAAAGTATCCGGACGTTCCTCCTTCTCTTACCGTGCACCCCAAAACTGGAACAACCTACCAGAGTCTCTCACATCCACCACCAGTTTAAGTTCTTTCAAATCTAAGGCTGTAACACATTTTAATCTGGTCTGTAACTGTTTCATACGCCCATAATATTTATTATCTTTAACTGTGCATGCAATGTCTTGTATATAATGTATGCCCTGTTCATTTATGTAACTATTTGTAACCATGTATTATTTGTCTTAACTCTGTGCCCAGCACATACTTGAAAACGAGAGGTAACTCTCAATGTATTACTTCCTGGTAAAATATTTTATAAATAAATAAATAATGTAGCCTGCCTGAGAATTGTTTGTTAAACTTTGCTGGTTTTTCACAATAATTATTTCACAGAAAAATTGAAATTTGGCCAAGTTCACAAACTTGTGTGAACAGCTTGCCCATCTCTGCTCAGGATGGTGTCAAATGCAATTTCAAAGTTAGTCCTACAATCAACCTGAATGCTTGACAGGGGTGAGCAAACTTTTTATGCCGAGCCCCCCTTTTAATCCATGAAATTTCTCGGCCACCCCCTGCCTGATGTAATCAATCACATGTGTAACGGGTATTCCCCCACCCAACAGCATATAGTATGTGTGTGCGGGGAACTTAATGTTACCAGGTGTGGTGCTTTACCTGTTAGGCTCACAGGAGGCCTAAACCTCCGCCACGGGGAGCCTGGGGCATGTATAAATAATAGGAGTAACCTCGTACTCGGTGCAGCGCCTCCACCTGCGATGGCTCCCACCGGAGGGGGGAGTGGTTCGTCGCAGGACAATATATATATATATCACACACACAGCATGTAAAACAACCAATAATTTTACTGTAGCAACCGTACTTATGCATATATATCAACAGGTGTCCCTCTCTAGAGGAGACACTAACTACTGCGTCTCGCAGTGCGCTACCTCCTTTCACCGGGTGATCCCACCCCGTGTCCAGTAACCCCACACAATATGTCCCTTCACGTGAGATTGATATGTGTGACTGCGCAGCCACGAGTCCCGTGTAAGTATAATAAAGTATAGTTGGTGCACTTGGTGATGGTTACCTGCCGAGCACTCCAGTGCCCGGGCCTGCCAAGGAGCTTCACAAAGGATCCGATGACCGCTGACCACAGGAACTACCGTCCGGGGCGATCCCACCCGGATGGCTGCTGCATCGACAGCGAAGGTCTGAGCCCAGACCTCTGGATGGACGCGCAGCGTCCGCTGTGTCCCTAACTGACTCTGGATGATAATAAGGGGCAGGGTCCCTAACCTGGGGCCTGTCCCTGAACAACACAACACTACTGGTGACTCAGGGCTATCTGGGGCCTAGGGGGCTGCTGGCCTAGTGCAGGGAGTCACTGACTCCTGCACCCTACGTCCTTCCCCTAGCTGCTCCGGTCACCAACTGCTAACGTGCTCAAAGCCCGCGAAATGTATCTATTCTCCTCTGCAGGGAGATGCGGTAGCCCTATTGGCTCCCTGGGGTCACGTGGGGCGGCGGAGGCTCATGGGACATGTAGTCCCCTCCAAGAGCCTTCTCTCTATTGGTCCAGGTTGACGCGCTAATCACTGCTCATGCACGACCTGTCTGTGGGCCTCCCGGCGCTTCTGGCTCCTGCGCATGCGCAACGCAACTTGCAATGGCGGCGCCCTGCACTGCGAGCCGCTGGGACCTTTGCAACGAGACCGCGGCCCTAGGAGAGACGCGCTATGCTCGCGCACGCCCCCGCACCTCCCAAAGAGCGGCTGCTGTGAGTACCCGGAAGGGGGGGGTTGCGCACTGAAAAGGGGACCTGGCTACACATGAAAAAAAAAAACCTTTATTAAACGTTATACAATGTAAATACAAATATGTCTAAATACTTACATATTTCAACAATTCGCGCTTGCAAAATTAAGCTGCGTCCACGCTGCCGCTGAGAGCGGTGACATCAGCAACTCTCCAAGCATGAGCACAGGGTGTCCTGCATAATTTTGCAAACACGAATGGGGGGGCATGGATCAGGGCTATTTTTGTGTGTGTTTGTGTGGCTGTGTGTGTGTGTGTGTGTGTGTGTGTGTGTGTGTGTGCATTGACTGCTGCTGAGGGCGCTTCAAAGTCAATTTTGTTTGTCTCCCGAAGCGCCAAGCTTTGGAGACCGTACGCCCCCCAGTTTGCGCACCGCTGCATTTACACATTCACACAATCACAACACAGACACAGCACACATACTCAATCACAACACACACTAATATAACAACACAACACACACACAATCCACACATAATCAATTACAACCAGCACACACACACACTCAACACACACACACACTCAATCACAACCAACACAGACACAACACACACACTCACTCACAACAAACACATACTCACAACACACACTCAATCACAAAACACACACAGACACAACACACAATCAATCACAACCACACACACATACACTCAATCACAACACACACTCAATCACAACCAACACAGGCACAACACACACACACCACACACACACACACTCAATCACAACACACACTCAATCACAACCAACACAGGCACAACACACACACTCAATCACAACATACACACACACACACACCACACACTCAATCACAACACACACACACCACACACAATCACAACACAGACAGACACAACACACAATCATAAGTCACACACTTTTACCTGTGGGAGGAAGTACTACTGTAAGCCTGCTCCTGTCCCCCATGCTGCTGAAAACTGGGACGGGTAACACAGGAGGAGGAGGAGGGGATGTCTGTGTGCAGGGAAGTAAAGCCCCGCCCCTGCAGCAAGGCCCCGCCCCCACTGCAAGACACACAGCAGAGAAGCAGCCTCAGCACGGAACTTCTGGCCGCCCGCGCACAGCTCTGCCCGCTCCCAGGTTTCCCCGCATGCAGCCCGCGCCCCCCCTAAATAATCTTGCGCCCCAAGGTCTACAGCTTTCAGCTTCTTGCTATAAGCATACATAATACAAGAGCAGGAACAAGCTATCATGTTGAGCAGTGTAGTTTAATTAAAACCAAATGTATTATAGTAATATGCATGGAAAATATGCATCTAAAGCCAGGAATCCACACTACGTCACGCTAAAATAAATTGTTTGGTATCCATTAAAACTGCTGGTATTTACTGAATACATTTTAATCATATATATTTTTTGTATGAACAGAGACTTCAAATATTAGCCTTTAGCTGTGCCTGGATTCATGTAGTTTTGTCATTATATATGCAGGGACAGTTTCTTTGCTGTGTCTACTGTAGTTTATAAAGCAAAGATGTTGAGGAATTTCCAAGTACAGAACCCAGTAAGGTTTCCTTTGTACACAGTTGCGGTTTCTTATGAGTGTAAGTATTCTTATTTGTGACTATGAAGTGCTCATTTCAAATGCAGATATTTTTCTCAGATGTAGAAATATTCCCCCAAGTGGCCTGGGAAGAATTGCTTCATTAAAGACTTGACGCTGGGTTTCTGCGCGGATAGAATACTCTGCCACTTTTATTGAAAGTACTTTAGAAGTTTGTCTGCAGCTGTGTGGCTATTGAACATTTCCATGTTTTTTAACATGACTTTTTATTTACTTTAAGTAAGACATAAATTTAACTTCAGACCAAAAACAAGAAGAAGAAAAAAAAAAGAACAGCTAAACCACACAATACAATTAAAATGAACAACCACATCATAACTTTTAAGATCAGGTTTGAAAAATGTAACTTGCGTCAGAAGAGCAACTAATATGGGTCTATTTATTAAAGTTTTCTGGGTGCAAAAATCAGCAGCTTATTTATTAAAGAAAGACATTCAGCATCAATTGGACTATTTTCTTTGGTTTTTAGAGTTTAATACATTTCACCCATATTATAGAAATCTGATACACCTTCAAAAAGAAAAATGCAGAAATGAATCCTACTGTAGCTTAGAGCTAGAACCAGATCCCAGAACATTTACATTTCGTTATTTTAGAAATGTTAAAATTGTTGACGTACTAGAACATTGTAAGTTACATACTACACTACAGGCTCCTATCTGCTCCTGCTATTTTCATGACCATCAAATTCCTTCATAACCTTCCCAAAGGCCGTCCCAACCGACACTATTAACACCACTGTCATTCTAACTCCGCACCCTCATCTAGTTTACCCAATCAAATGCATACAGTAACTCCTCACTATTTCTA
Organism: Ascaphus truei; assembly: GCF_040206685.1. Lineage (NCBI taxonomy): Eukaryota > Metazoa > Chordata > Amphibia > Anura > Ascaphidae > Ascaphus > Ascaphus truei. The sequence continues at coordinate 35,071,842 of NC_134487.1, forward strand.
ACCGATCATGTTAGGGTAGGCGTCACCTCTGTCATGATGCCCATTCCCAAGAGTTATCCTCTTACTAACTTAGGCAGCTAAATGCAATATGTCTCACTGAACTTCACTTGTCTGTTAAGGTCATGTAAATATATATGGTACAGGTGTCATAAATGCTTCCAAATGTTTACACATATGTAAAATTATTTTACAATAAGCTTGTGTCCCTTCTACTGCTAAATGTTTTCTGATCTGGCCCCTTTGGAGAAGTGGTTGAGAAGTCCTGCTGCAGTACTGTAGTTATTACAAGGCTATGGGCCAAATTTGCTAGACTGTGTTCAGCCATACAAGGGCAGATCCTCAGATGTCCATTACTGACTTAACGAGTGCTAACGGGGATCTTCAAAGCTCACTAAGTTAGGTGCTGTTTTCAGCCGTTACAAGGTCTTGGGTTACTATAACGGACGTTAATGCTAATGATATGCAAGAGAGGTGTTCCCTCTAACAACGCATATCCCCAGAGCTCTGTTATAGTTAATGCTGGGATTTAACGTTACGTTAGTTAGGTCAGAGCTCATTTGGCGTTACAGGGTCTGAATAAGTGTAAGACCACAGTATGATTAGGTATAATTTAACTATCATATTGTTATTTACAGGGTTCTTTCCATCTCCTGTCTTCTCTTTTTATTACTTAAATTAAATACCTATTCAGGTTCTGCATGGAAGTAACGCCGCCTTCGGGTAAGACACGTTAAACGCCATATTATTTGAAGCTAACGCAGGGCAGTGCTAACTTCACATGGCCTTAAGCCTATGCTAATGAGATCACTAACGGCCGTTGGTTTGGCATATAATTAGCTTTATGGATACATGTTAAACTCGGGGAAGCTAATGGACATTACTTATTTAGTAATTCATTATTAGTGTAGCACTGTTTAGTCAATATGGCCTGCGTTCTCAAAATGTGGTTCAAATTCCAACCACTGGCTCATTGCTGAACTACAATTATCATAAGTGGAGGAAAAAATGACACTTACAAAATTAGAACATTTTAGATCATTTTAACTCAATCTGAATAATGTTTTAAATCATGATGTTAAATTTCCCCTCATCCACTACCGCAAACTGATTTCTTTCCTCTTTCCTGAAATCTCCATCAGTTCCTTAATTTATTATGCACAATTATCCTTACAATACATATATCTTAGCTACTATTTCGTCTATAATAATATCATCCCATGATTTATTCATACATGTGCACATATTAATGTACATATTTAATTGACGTTTTCAATATTTAATCATATTAGTATGTATACTTATATATTTTTCTATTTGCACAATCCAATAAACCTTTAATCACAGTCAAGGGACAGCAGTTCAGCGCTACTCTTGGGAGTCCAGCCGTCAGCGAACACTATCACTTCTTTAGTAGATCAGAAGAACAAAGAAATGTGGAGCACTGCTGAAAGAAAGCAGGAGTGTATGTCTAATAGAATAAAAATATATATGTTCTGACATATCAAGTGTGACAACGGAGGAGACAAACCTCTAACACGTTTCGCGCCTCAGCGTCGCTTTGGCAACGTACCCCAAAACGCATTTAAAATTAAACAGTGTGTATCCTTTGGATACTGGAAGCTATTATAATGTATTACATGTATTATAATGATAATAATTGTTTGGAAAGGAAGGTAATAGATTCATAGCTTATTAGACTTTGGCTTACATATCTCTAAAGGCGCAGTCCCTCCTTTGACTAAAGTGTACTAAGTACAGGAACCTCTTTAACCCTTTGAATGCCCCAGGACAAAGGTACCACATCACGGGGTCTGGCACTGCCGGAGCCCGATGACATAGTAACTATGTAAAAAAATGGGGGCCCCTTTTTTTTTCTCCTAGGGAACACGGTGACCTGTGCGGATGCAATCTGCAATGAGGAGGAATGGAAGGGAGATGACTTCTCAACTTCGTTTCCGTCATCAGGGACGGAATGATCACGTGACCGCTTAGAAGCAGTCACGTGATCGGAGGGCCGGATGGGACCACTGCACTCTGGTTCTGCAGCCCCTCTGGCACTCAAATGAGTTAAGGGGTCGCAGGCCATATATACAGTACTAAGCAAAACTATTCCATGAGAAACCTTGCTGCCCATTCAGTGTCTGTTAAAATAGCACTGCTTAGTATATATGGACTTACAGAAATGATGATTAATCCATTTATACATCAACATCAACAACAACAAAACAGATCCCTTAAATACTCCCTTTAGTTCGATATCAATATGTGCTAAACAGACATTTACATTGGCAAATCCACCTTCCCTCCACTGTCCTTCTCTTTATTGACAGGGTGGGATCAGGGTATACAGTACCATAGGAAACCGTTGATTGACAAACCCATCTCCATTGAGAGGCCCTGAAGAAATGGAATTTGTGTTTAATTTACCCAAAAAGCAAAAGCAGAGAAATCTTTGCTTTAAGTATGTTTACATGTATTTAAGGAAACCAGATAAATTGATTCAATTCCGTGCAAACTGTTATCAGAGCGAGTCAGTTTTCCGTTGTCTTGTAGTGTTTAATGTATGAAGGGGCTTTGCATTGTGAGAGGTTTGGAGAGTAGATACAGAAATACATACCCTCCCCAGAGCAGCTACAAAAAAAGCTATCCTTTTCTCTTGCACCCCCCATCCACCGGCCCCGCAATATTGTTCCCCACGGTTCCCTGGGGCATTCTCCAGCATCGGGGAACAAGTTTGGCCACAGCTGTATATGTACTGTACACCAAAAAAAAAGAAGCCCAAAGCTACATCCAATATGAGAATAATACACAGTGAAATACATATATGTTTTCTTGAAAAAAGGGTCATTTAGTTTGAACCTTTGGCCAAAGTGTTTTAAGCCTGCTGCCACTTTCAAGGCATGACCATTAACAGGTCCTAACACTACCTGAGTTAAAATTCTTATTTACCTCTATAATTAGAGGAAGAATGATCAACATTGGATCTGTCACAACCCAGCAAAATGAAACTGACCTGCTAACTTGGAAAGTGGGGAGGGGCGATCTTAAATCCGGGGGGGAGGAGCTATTAACCTCCAAAAACAGCTGAGATCAGCTGGACAAGGTTAATAAACACACAGATACCCAGCAAGCTCTGAAAACCCCCAACAATAAAACATGCCTTTTTCTTTTTCAAACTTTTAGTTAAAGCAGCAAAACATGTGAAATCTTATATGTTTTTTTTTTAAATAAATCGGTTCTGTAGTGTTAGATAATAGTAACTGTTTTATTTTTTTATTCAACTCTCAATGCCATTTTGAATGAGTTTTAATATACTGCGCATCCTTTGATTTCTATAGCAGGTTTTAACACACTTCCTCAGCAGTGCAAGATATTTGTAACATTTCCTGTTTGTGATCATTTGTTGCCAATATTCCGAGCAGTTTGAGCTGTAAACTGTCACAATAGATAATGGTACCTTAGTAATAGTAATATCAGGATACATTGTAGCTGCTGTGTTACAGTACACTGACTGAAGGATTGATTGAAACTGAAAGGCGGTCATTTCGTTAGTCACACAATCAGGATTTTTACAGATTTATAACAGGAGCACCAAACACTTGCCAGTTAGGTACGAATGTAGAATTATACATTGTCACATGCTTTACATATAAAAACAATGTTTTAATGTAGTATTTCGGCTTTAAAAATACCTCTATTTTTTTGTGAACTCATTGATAAGGATAAAATATCCATGCGTGTGTTTGCATGTCTTGCACAGGTCCACAAACCTGCCAGCAGTGGTGGTAGAAAGATAGTAAAAAAATTCACCTTATCACTTAAATGAATATCCTCATCTACTCAAACAGTTTATTGAGGTGTAATGTATGATACTCACATTTATGTATTCTTTTAACACATTTTTGCATTAGATCTACAATGACCTCATTATTTTTTGCAATAACAGTCTTCTGGGTTTTTTCTTTAGGATTTTTTAAAGAAATTGATTGTTTTTTGGACGGCATACATACTGTATGTAATGATTATTAATGATACATAACTAGTAAATAAAACATAAAAACAGAATGCATAGTCTTTTAAGGAATTCTTTCATTTCCAGTGTTTTCTTTTTTTGGACACAATAAGTCAAGAAAAATAAAATTGGTTTATATTACACTTTAGATTGTTTAAAATACTTAAAACAATTAAATGTGTTCTATTCACTCCCATAGGAGTGGCTATTTGGAGCATGACAGAACATTACAAAAAATTGATTGAAATGCACCTATCTGACTAATCTCACCTGTCATTAAAACACAAACACAGTTAAAATTCTGGCATAATTTCTAGATAACACTGCAGCATTTGTGTGTTGATCAGTTTCATCGTAGCTGAGGTTGAAAAAAAACCATGTACATCGAGTTCTTATCAAATAATATCCAGGTTCCCCAACAATCTGGATATTAATGTAACTATATCATAAAATCCAATTCTGTACATATCATTCTAATCCATGTTACTACATTTTCTAGTCCATCCCGTGATTTAGAATTCAATATATAATTCAATATATAATTCAACATATATAAAAAATTCAATATATATATATATATATATATATATATATATATATATATATATATATATATTTGTGTTTTTGCTTTTAGTGTCAAAAGTATCAAAATAGAATCGAAAGTATGGAAAAGAGTCATTAGGGTTTATTGACGCAGAAAAACGGTTCATTCACTACAGTCCAATGCATTATTTTTTTTTATCATTAGGATACAGTTTATCAAATAATTGCTGATGGTATTAAAAGGTTCATGGAAAGGAGTTAGGCAGGTAAGCTAAATTGACACTGGGGTCGTTGGGGATTATTCAAGGTCCGTTACGGGTTAATGCACCTGATCGAATTCAAATCAAAGGGACTTAACACAGGATCGGGGGCATTACCCATAATGAACCTTAATGAAAACCTCCCATTGATGTATAATTAGATCCTCCACTGAACCATACTAGTGATACATAGCTGGAGCCCATGTTTTCTCGCCGCAACACCATTTGAGACTGGAATACTTAAAGAGGCAATTCAAGCATGCAATGTTTTTGGTAATTTTTTTAACACTGGATTGAAGCAGAGGGGTCTATGGAGCTGAATCCCATAAATTTCAGCTCCGGGGACCCCCTACTTACGGAGATACTTTCCTCTCTCCGTTTGTGGTGCCGGTAGCCACTCCGCTCGGCTAGCAGGGTTCACGTAATGGTGGAGTTTCAAAGCTTAATGAAGGGTAAAGGAACAGGGCTCCACGGATTTCTAAACAAACTAATTTATTGCCAACAAGATAACTCTACGTTTCAGCCACACTTGGCCTTTCTCAAAAGCAAAATAGCATGCCGAAACGTCAAGTTATCTTGTTGGCAATAAATTAGTTTGTTTAGAAATCCGTGGAGCCCTGTTCCTTTTACCGTTCATTATACTTTGGATTATCACAGAGAATCCTGAACCAGGAGCACCGGTATTTGTATCCTTTATTCATTATTGTGACAGTGTGCAGCATTTTCTCCTTTATTCCCTATGGAGGCTCAAAGCTCCCACGCCCAGGAGGCCCGATATGAAGCAGTGACGTCATCAAGTTCGGCTTTCTATCGGCCCACGTCACGCAGGGGAGTATTAAACTTTAAAACTGCAGTTCAGTCTTTTTTTTTTATTTAATTAATTTTTTTACTTCAATAGTTTTATGTGTGCAATCTCTAATTACCTAAAGAACGGTATAGCTGCAGGTCAATTCGTTCTCCATGTATTGATAGGCGATATTTGGTGACATAATTAGAGCTGGCATATGTTTATATTCTGCCTCTGTCACTCAGTGGAAGCTCATAAATATTCATGAGCACTCCTGCACTGACATGTGCTAGAGGGAGGGCAGGGCTGACAAAGGGGTGTGCCAGGGCTTGTGACAGGACATGAAGGGGCAGTGCCTTAGCAAATGGCTGTTAAAATAGAATACAAGAAAATTGGTCTTTCAAAGTTTTTTTTTTAAAACAGAAAATGCTAAAAGTATTTTTTCTTACTACAGAACTGATTTATTTAAAAAAACACACATGCAGGATATTGACTGAACTGCAGCTTTAATAACCTCTATTTTATTCATTTTACCCCCTCGAAAGGGATCTTCGCTGTCAAACCCAATGCTAAACAATAAAGACGACGACTTTCATGATAGATTAGTAGACATACGGGGGTCATGTGCAAACGTTAAAAGCTGATGCAGGTTACAAAACTCCCGCAAGTTGCATGAAATGTCGCTGCCGGTTTCCCACGGGATTTACTGAAGGTTTCCCTGTCATTTTTTCACAGGATTTTGTGCTCTGCTCCCCTTTGCATCGGGAACCTTTTCATTTAACGCAAATTGACCAACGTGGCGGCGGTTTATCCAAATGTGGTGATAAGTTCCCCCGACACACAATTCGGCACAAATTATACTAAATATGGGGACGTTGTTTTCTTTATTGATTTAAGCTCAGAGTTTAGAATGATTTGTTACCATTGGTCTACAAGGCAGCGCAAACGTCTCCAATTGCTGCTTTCACACTCAGGCTGGTAAATCAAATCTTCCGAAAATCAGTAGTCAACGTGGCTTAGAAAGCAGCAGTGCTGTGTCTGCCTTAAAGAATAAATCTTGGTGTATTTAATACTGAGGGGGAAAAACTATCTTAGAAATGTAAACAATAGCTATGGGTAGAAAGGGTAGAAAGGGTAGAAAGGGTAGAAAGCCGAAAGAGAGAGATTTTGTTTTGTTTAAATAGAAGGTAGCGCCAATAGTTTGACAGTAAAAAAAAAAGTAGTGATACTCTGGAGTTGTAGATTATACCATGTACCCAGGGCCAGTGCAAGGCTATCCAGCATCGTGAGCACCACCCCCCCCCCAAACGTTTATTATAGCCCCATTCTCTCTCACCCCCCTCCTCATTGTCTCTTGTCTCACCACCCTCCCACGCCTCCTCTCACCCCCTCCCACTCCTCAATCACCCTTCTTCTCTCCCCCTCATTCCCCCTAACTCTCATCCCAGCTTTCCCCCCTTCCTCTCACCCCCTTCTTTTCTCACCCCTTCCTTCTCCTATCTCACCCCCCTCCTTCACTTTCTCTCACCCCCCCCCTCCTTCTCCTCTTCCTCTCTCACCCTCCTCCTTCTCCTCTTCATCTCACCCCCCTCCTTCTCCTCTTCCTCCCTCACCCCCTCCTTCTCTCTCACCCCCCTCTTTCTCCTCTGCAAACGATCCAGCACTTTTCAGTTATAGGGAGTAGTTTGCTAAGCTATGTTACGGAAAAACTCACCCGTTCCGGAAAGCAACAGATCTTAATACATCATTCACATATTAAGCAATACAGAGGGAAGTGTGGGCACATGAGCCCTTAGCTTCTCCTCTTCTGCGAAGAATTATATATTTTCTATAATTAAACAAACACACCCACACACACATCACATTTTAAGTTATGGTGGGTGAAAAAGGCAACAAGAAACCTCAAATATACATAAACCTAAATAAAAAAAAGACTGAATATGGAATTCAGCTGTAAATAAAACATAATGTACAATGATGTTAGGCATAATAATACTATAAAATGTACTATTGGATCGCTTATATTGGTATATTAGTTGCATAACTACAGTAAGTAGTGATAAAACAGGACAACACCACTTTTTGCCCATGCACTTACTCCAGTCCTCAAGGGCCACCAACAGGTCAGATTTTCAGCATATCCCTGCTTCAGGATTGGGTGATACTATTCACTCATTATTAGATACATCTGTATATGTTTATTAGGATTAGCTAAATTGTTGTGTCTTCAACGTGACACTTTTAGGGTTTAGCCTTTTTGGAACAAACGCTTTCTGACACTAGTTTGGTATTTTTCACCTAGCCTTGAGTGCAACATATAGGGGACTTCAGTGACCTGTGTCACTTTTTTTTGTTACTATCCCTGCTTCAGCACAGGTGGCTCAATCAGTGGCTCAGTCAAAGATTGAGCCACTGATTGAGCCACCTCTGCTGAAGCAGGAATACCATGAAAACCTGACCTGTTGGTGGCTCTTGAGAACTGGTGTTGGCTGATTTACAGTCTGGTGACTTGTTGGTTTTAAGGAATCTCTTTCAAAATGAAGTCATAAGGCAGGACTTCCTTGTCAGACTGAATTTGTAAGCAGTTGGGCATTAGTGTTACTGTATTTGCAATTGTCTGTGAATGGAAAACGGGGGCTCTTACCAGTATTGAGGAGTGGTCAAAAATGGTGAAATTAGGGGTTATATATATATTACAGTACAGGCTGCAAAAGTAGCTACAAAATACTGCACCAGATGTATTCAGAGTATGCCATTGGTTTCAATAGGGAACATTTGGTGCAGGTTTTTTTTTGGCCTCAGTTTTGCAATTAGGATGCCTTTAAATCTATCAGAATTACATTTCATTAGCAGAGTGCTGTTTGTCAGCAGCTTGTAAATGGTATGTAAATATGTATGAGTATTATGCTTTTGAATGTTTTCCCTGGGTGCTCCGGTGAGGAGAAGATTATAACACAAAAAGTGGCAATGTTTTTTACTGCCAGCTGGAGAGTTGGTCTTAAAAACAGCACACGTCTCTCTAACGGCTTCCATCCCCAGAAGCTAAATAAGTCAAACATGAACACAATCAGGGGTAGTTTAGAAAACAATGTAAGAGAACAAATGGCATTCTTTAAGAAATGTATTAGAAAGGGTTCATTTTCTCTAAGGTTTGACTTTTTGTTTGTTGTTTTTTTTTTTTCCCAAGCTACACTGTGTTAGCCAAATAATAAAACATCTAAAATGCATTATCCAATTAACCAGAAAGTAATTGTTTTTTAATGATGGTCACACACTATGCTCTCTTGCAAAAACGTGGCTACCAATTGTTAGGAAAAGGGGAAAAGAACAGTTTTTTTAAAGACAGTAGTTAGTGTTTTGATGCCTGCCTTTGTAGTTGACGCATCATATCATTAACGATACCCGTGCCATTGATGTCATTAACGAGTTGTCACTCTAACCCAAAGTACAGGTATGTAATTAAAAGTTGAAATGCTTACGACTGCACGTGTCATTGCAGTTAATTGCTAGGAATTGCTGCTAGAGACTTTTTTTTTGTTTTTCTGGTGACTGTGAATAGGACATTTTTTGATAATTAAAGAAAAACACAGCCCCTGTAACAAAAACAATCTGGTTACAGAAGAACGTTATGTACAGGGTGATCCAAGAAGGGCCAAAAAGATTCCCCAGATCTGCACTCATCCACAAAAATATACATGTACTGTATAGTATATATCCCCATGGGGATTCTAATGTTTGACAGTGTATTCAATAAAAATTATTATTTTTTGTTTTTTTGAGATACCTTGGCCATGACGACTTATCTTATGCTTACTATCAGCCATTATTCCTGATATACAGCCTATTACACCAGTTAGTACAACAACTGATTTGAAGACTATCTGTCTTATATATACTGTACATGTATATTTTTGTGGATGAGTGCAGTTCTGGGCAATCTTTTTGATCCTTCTTGGATCACCCTGTACATATTATACTTATACACTTTATTACCCCATGCACCCTAAAAAGACACATATTCACCTATCCATTTGTCTATTAAGGTTGAGCGGATAGTAACTCTTTTTGCTCATTACGGAAGAACTTTGCCAGTAAGAAATTCCTTTAGCCTGCTTTATTCTTATGGGGTATATAACTGGGAATTACAAGCATTCTGCAACTATTAAGCCCGGCGAACTCGACCTCTAAGATTGCATTAGATTTTTAAGCAGTTGCCGTGGTGTGTTTAAGGTCGTTTAACTTTAATTGCAATGTTTGTGAAAGCATCAGCATTATTTACTTCGATTTGCATTGGTTTATTGCTAAAGTGAAGCATTCTGAGCCTCTTCCTTTTCTGCTGGGGTGTTTAAATTCTTTACGTTTGCATTACCGTTACAAGTACTGAAACTCTCATCGGGGTGTGATTAATAGGATTGCTAAGTGTCACTGACGGCCTAAGCTATTTAATGTGTAAACAATTGCAGTATTTGTTTATGGTTCATTTTAGCAGAAGAGGAAATGCATTTGATGCAGGGATATAGCTTGCACACTTTTAAACTGAACTTAATTATAGGATCTTTATTCTGTTTCAGGAATCATGTATTATCTAAAAACAAATTGACCAGCTTGCAATTTAGCTCAGCTCCGGGTTGCTATGATATATATATATATATATATATATATATATATATATATATATATATATATATATATATTGGATTCACAAACCATAACTGGCTTAAATCTGTGATATGCAGCTCTTCTATCGAATTATGTTTGGCCTTTTCAGAGATGTCACTTCCAAAGACCAAAATCAAATGATATTCAGGGTTTCTGCCGCAGAAGATAGCAGTTTAATAGAAAAGTGCTGATTCCTATCAGTGAGAATCTTTTGAAGCCGATGAGATTCTGATGCTAAAAATCAATGAGAGTCCAAATCAGTAAGACTCACAGAAATGGTGCCTGTCCTAGCGGTGACATACAGTATCTTGTGTGGGTGTTTTGTCTTAATGTTTACATTGCTGCATTATGATGGTGCAAATCCTAGTGAATGAAGACTAAACAAGTCATTTTAAAGCAGCAAATACCCTACTTTACTTTTGGATTCCAGCCAAGGCCGAACCCTTGGTTATGTGCCACCCTTAGGCAAGCACTAATAAAGATGCCACTTCCCCCACCCCAAAAAAATTTGCCCCCAAAACATTTTTGACCAATTTTTTCCCTCCTAAGGCCGTGCCTGTAGTGCGTCAATGGCGACACGACGGGTGATGTCATCCGTCGCCGTCGGCGAAAGTTATATTTTGTAATTACGGCAATTTGATTGGTTCAAGGGCAGTCACGTGACGCGACAGCCCTTGAAAAATCAAATTTTGCCGGCTAACAATTTTTGCGACGGCGGCGTCGCTCCGTTGCTTTGTCGCCGTCGCGCACACTATAAGCGCACGCGGCGGAAATGCTTTTGTTTTCGGGCGACATCGCTATAAGCACGGCCTAAGTAGGATGCAGGGGGTTTCCAGAACTGAACAGCATTACGTTCGGCTCCGGGGACCACTTGCTTCCTGAGATACTTACCTCTTTAGGGGCTGCTCAGGTTTAAATGTCCCATCACATGGGCCAATAGGAAGCCGTGACGTCATAGGTGGCTTCCTATTGGCCCATGTGACCGGGGGCTTTAAACCTGAGCATGGGCAGGAGCAGCTGGCAAATATTTGCGCAGGGGCCCGCACATATCCTGCTATGCCACTGAGTACTTTAAAAGTTTGTTTATAGGCAGCGAATTACTACGGTCTACCAGTCTGGAATAATTAATTACTTAAATTATCCAACCTACAGCAAGACATTGATTGTTTTCAAATAAACTGCATAAAACAATGCTCTGGATTTCATTGTAAGCAATTGAAAAAATATTGATTTACAATCTAAACATGCTATTTTATCAGTTGTGTGCTCTGCATGACCCTTTGTCTGAACCATTGATCGCATATACAGTAAAGTCCACACAAGCCTTTCAATATAGGAGCTGCAGCTGTATACAGTATACAGAAAAACGTGTACAGGCGAGTAAAGGAGGAGGAGGAGGAGAAGGAAAGGAAGTGGAAGTAAGGAAGAAAGTTACGTTTTAAAAAATAAACCATTTCCAGGCTTTCATTTACCCAAACCAAACAAAAAGGAAACAGATTTCCACAACTTGTATCATGAGATGGAAACTTTAACACGTATTCAAAGTCTATACATACTGTACACGTTTTATATACTTGGTTTAAAAGTTAAAGCTTCCATGTCAGTAAAACATGATGAGCTATCGGTATAACTATTTTAAAGCAGCAATATTACTTTCCAACTTTTTAAATGTAAAGCATGTGACAATGTATAATTATACAATCTTACCTAAGCTGGCAATCGTTTGCTGCCCCCGTTATAAATCTGTCACAATCCCAATGGTGTGCCTAACATAATGGCCGCCTTTCCGTATCAATCAATCTTTCAGTCAATGTAACTCAGTAGCTACAATGTATTCTTATAATACTATGGCAACTTATCTATTGTTACAGTTTACAGCTCAAACTGCTGGAAACATTTGCAACAAATCATCACAAACAGGAAAGTGTTGCAAAGATCTTGCACTGCTTGGGAGGTGGGATAAAACCTGGCATTAAGAGTTGAATAAAAACAAAAAAACAAACAGCCACTATTATCTAATCCAGTGGTTTCTAACCTTCTTTTGGTTAAGGAACCCTATGTGAAATTCTGAGGAACCCCAAGGCTCTGTAACAGCGAGTCTCAGATTAGATGCATTGTACATTCTTCTGTATTTGGTACAGTGTTAAAATGTAGGGATGCGCGGTGAACCCAAGGGTTCCTAGGAACCCTGGTTGAAAAACACTGATCTAAAACTACAAAACTGATTTATTTTAAGAAAAACATATAAGATTTCACATGTTTTGCTGCTTTAAGTAAATGTAATGGGTTTTAATTCACACTTTCTCTTGTTTACTCTAATGACAACATAACGTAACCCTTCCTGCTAGAGGACGGACTTTGAAAGGGTAGAGCACTTAGTGCTAGATCCTCAGGGGGTCGCTAATTTTGTGCAAACAAGGTAACGTTCCTGAAATAGATAACGGACCGTATTTTCCTCCTTATTAACGGGTATCCCCAAGGCTAATGAGATGCAAAAGTAAGGTCCCTTAGCAACACAACCAAGGCAACGTTACCTGGATGAAGGGGGATAACTGTAGCCTAAAAAAAATACATTGCACATGCGCATTGAGAAAAAATGTTAGTAGGGAACATTAGTATATCATACTAGTTACAATATTATATACGTTAAACAATATATTTTTTCTTTTTTGCACAGTGTCTGAAATAGTGTTATTAAATCTTATTTTGGTTAGTTCTTTCTCCTTGAAAATCATATTCTCATATGTAGATTCATTTTTGGTAAACTCGTATATACAATACAGGCAGTCCTCGTTTTACAACGCTTCGCTTTACAAAGAATGGCTTATCCAACGCTATGCAATGCATACCTATCTTCATTTTTACAACACCAAAATGGCTTATCCAAAGCTCTTACGACGCTTTGCAACGTTGTGTATGTGTGTATATATATACACATTCACATAAACAACGTTGCAAAGCGTCCTAAGAGCGTATATATATAATATTATACTATATAATATTATATTATACTATATAATATATTATTTATTATGTTATATTATATATATAATACAGTATATACACTATATAATTTATGTGTGTGCTGCATATCTTATTGCCTGCGTAAAATATTTGGTGTATTTTAGTGTTAAAAATGCCTTCAGGAACGGAACCTTTCATTTAAACAGTGTTCCTATGGGAAAACGTGTTTCGCTTTACAACGTTTCGCTTTACAACGTTTCGCTTTACAACGCCATTTTGAGTAACGCATTGTGTTGGATAACTGAGGACTACCTGTAGTGGGACAAATAAACATATCTAACATTCACTTTCATCATTAAACAACATATTATAGTTAATCCCTTAAAAATAAAACCCAATGAATATTAATGTGTTGCTGTGTTTCAGCCATTTATATGTGCCACCATATATCTGACAGTATAACACATCATGAAAGGGTTAATTCACAAACTCAGTCTATCCATATGGGTGCTACTTAAGACCTTCCCTTTTCCCTTGTAGGTGATTTGGAGAAATACACAATGCTCCTCGGAGTTTAGAGGTGAGTAAGGGCAGCATACATCAGGCGCTAAATATAGTTACGTTATTAGCATCACCTTCACCGGAACGGAGGTCTGAGGATCTCCATTTGTAGGCAAAGTGCTCATTACCATATGATTTGCATTGGCCTGTTAACATTTATCGTTCCCTTATGTTTAAGGAAGGTGGCTGAACAACGTAGCATTAAGCAGCTTTGAGGATATGGTTACGTTAAAATTAGCTAATGTAAGGTTAAAAAAATTAGTAACCCTCCTAGGATTTACCCCTTAGGCTAAAGCCCCGTTGCACGCGTCCGCACGGCTGTCTTGTGCTTGCCGGCGGCGCGTGCAACTCACTGCACCGCGATCTGCGGTCTGCAGGAAACTTTTTCCGGCGCGGGGGGGGGGGCGTGGCCATGACGTGATGGGGCGGAACCGCCCATCAGCCTTTCAGCCCCTCAACTCCTCAGCCGTTCAGCCCCTCAATCACTGAGCCCCTCAACTCCTCAGCCCCTCAACCGCTGAGCCCCTCAACTCCTCAGCCCCTCAACCGCTGAGCCCCTCAACTCCTCAGCCCCTCAACTCCTCAGTCGCTCAACCGCTGAGCCCCTCAACTCCTCAGCCCCTCAACTCCTCACACACAGACAGGCACTCACGCACTCAGGCACACACACAGACAGGCACACACAGAGAAAGGCACTCACGCACTCAGGCACACACACAGACAGGCACTCACGCACTCAGGCACACACACAGCCGAACGCAAAAAACAGACACACAAGCAGCTCTCCTCCCCTCCTCCCCATTGGCTGACTCGCGTACCACGTGACGCATCGGCGCTGAAAAGCACAAGGAGGTTGTAGCTCCAGCAGGCTGACGCGTCACAGTACGCAGTCAGCCCTGCCGGAAGGAGGCAGCGGGGGCAAGGACCATTCAATTAATGGTCTGGTGGCCCGCGGCCACGCGTGCCGCCGGCCGCAGCGGGTTCGCAGCCTAAGTCTTAGCATGTACAAAATAAGGTTGGATACAAAATAATGTAACTACTGTAAAATAACACTCAAGTCTCGCGTTACATGGTATACAGACATATCCAAGACCATATCCCCAAATTATTTAACAATACCAAAATAAAACACATTGAACATATCACTTTGGGGTTAATTCATGAAACTGTTATAATGCCGGAACGAGGTGCTACCGCATGGAAACTACAATTTATTTACAGAAATTGAACTGCAACAGCACCGGTCAGGGCACTATCAGTGAGCGTTTTCGGGGCCCCCGATTGGCACTAGCACAGTTGAATGAATAAGCCCCTTTGCCACTGATTACATTGTTCTTTATGATGGCTGTAACAGTGACCCCCAACAGTAATGGGAGCAGCAGCTTTCTACCATTATAGAAGTTTCTGAATAGATTAATTTGGCACAGAGAAAGATGGCTCAAAATTTTTTTTTATTTAGTCTTGCTCTTTTCTTTTAAGCTCCTCTAGCAGTTTTCAGCTTCAGAGAGATCCACTGGCAGAATATTTTATACGGCCTTTTTAACATGGCATTTTCTAATTACCTTGTAACTTAGCCATAAATTACTGCAACTTTGAAATTACCAAAGTACCACTCGCTTAATCACAGCCGCAAACCTATGATGCTGCATCACACATAAGGTTAAAAGATCGACTTTATCTGATATATGTCTTACTTTGTGCTTCATATAATAATTGAGGGATGATACATTATTTTTTCTTCCATGTCCTATAGCTGAATTAAATTGAGGACCTGAGATACATACTAAAGGGATCTTTTACAGCCCAGTAAAAGATATACTGTACCATGAACTGTTACCATTTCTTATTCTGATGTTAGCCGAAGCTAAACTATGGGTGCAAATCCTTCACCAAATTGCTAATGACAACCGATTTACTGGTGCAGCTCAACCCCGTTATAACGCGATCCGTTACAATGCGAATCCGCTAATAACGCGATGCAAGCATGGCTCCCAATTTTCGTATTTATGAATACTTTACAACACGATTATTGGTATCTTAAATAATTTATTGTACAATGCATACAATTGTACATTATTTCTAACGCGATCCGCTTATAGCGCAATGAGATTCTTTGAACCCCAAGCACAGCGTTATAAGGGGGTTGAGCTATACTTCATTTAATGAAATCAGCCCTTGGAGATAACCACCATTATAATGTTACTCTTATATATGAATAGACAGCTTGGCAGCAATGGATTCAACATATTTTAAAGCTACTATCAATTATGTAATCAAGCCAACAGAGGCCTTTCAAATTTTCTTTAACATCAAAAATGTTAAATGGCTTCCTGCACCACTTATTCTTTTATGAATCTTATGAATTAGTTTGGCTTATGCTCAAATAATAATAAGATTTTTTTTCCCAGCAGATACTCTGTCATATTGGGGGAAAAAAGACAACGATCAATCCTGATATTAATGTTATCTTGGTACTTAAGAACTTATTTGTGCACTGAAGAGGTTAAAGAAACAATTTACATACACATAAAAGACATTGCACTCGTGTGCCACAGAATGTGTTTGTTACATATCATAGTCCTGCTGTGCTGCTTCTATCTTATTTACGTCTGACCAATGTGTTTAACAACTGCCATGAATCTGGTCTTCAAGTGAATGGCCATTAACCAAGTGCTTTGCACTTACAGTACAATTGGAATTCTATAACCCAATGGGTCTCAAACTGGTTGTCCCTACAGACTTTAGTGGTGGTCCGCAACGCCTTCCAAAAGTCACAACATGCAACTCTCCCTGCTTTAGTATCAGCATACTCCTTGAGAAAGCGCTATGTCAGCGTGAAACGCGTGGGAGGAGAACCCCCTTGTTTTGTCCCAAGTATGTTTTTTGTAGTTTAATACATTTTCTTTTTTTTTTGTTCAGACCCGGTGAGCTGAGTGCTTTTTGCGTTGTTCGTGTTGTCAACCAATCCCCTGCAGTGTTCTTACTCTAAGGCTGCGTCCATAGATGGACAAGCCGTGCTGAGGCGTGCGGACGCTCCGCGCTGAGCCCCTGCATCCTCAATGAGGATGCCTTGAGAGGGGGCTCACGCGAGCGTCCGCAGGCGTGCTCAGGCTTTGGAGTTTTCAGACGAGCGCCAAGCTGTTTTTCAGCGCGCTGTCAGCTGAAAACATCCAATCAGCCTGAAGCAGCGTCAACGTCATGGCGCTGTGACGTCGGCGCCGTGACATTGACGTCAGTGCGTCGCGGGCGAGTGGCCCAGCGACGTCACTGCCCCGCCTCCAACCACCTCCCCCTGGCTCCCTTCGCGCACGCTGGCTCGCCTGCAAGTCTGTGCAATCGCGCTGACTGAAGCAGGCGAGCCTCAGCGTTAGCGCGCCTCCGCTCTCCCCACATCTCTATGGCCCGGGCCTAAGTCTACTTAAAGACTCATGTACTGTACACTGTATACAGATGTAGCCAACATTAGTGCACCTGTTCTAGGGTCTTTGTTGTACAGATGTGGTAAGACTTGCTGTCCCTAGTGCTGCAGAAAAACAAACCAAAGTCTGTGGTGCTGGGGACAGTACCTGCTGCGGAGATCGCACTGCGTGAGGTCCATGCGTCTCAGTGGGACCCACCACAGCATTAGTCCTTCGGTGCCACGACCACCGCGGTTGCGTGGCCATGAACGTTAAGTCTTACTACATCTGTTTAAAAAAACGTGATGGCACATCTAGTTGCAAGCATCAACATTTGCATCAATGGCACCACATCAAATGTCATGTTACATTATGCACCAGCTTTGACGCAGACCGTCGTGTTGCTGGATTGAATAATGGATACATCTGTATTTATAGGTCCACTGTTTTGGAAATTTACAGTACAGTATGACATATATACAAGTATATATATCTTGCAAATACATGGATGAACAGAGGAAGGATGGTGGTCAGGAAGGCCTGAAGTTTTGACTAGGCCCTGAAGGAAGTTTTTGAGTGGAAGGTCTGCGGTTGTCAAGCGGGAAAGGAAGGGGTCTTGGTTGTTGACTTAGTGCCTGTCCCAGAGGGAGTTGGAGCCTGAATTCTGCATAAACCACACGGGCCCCTTCCTCTGCTGGGCGCAGGACAACTACCCCTGCTTTACCCCCCTGTCAGGGGCCCTCATGGTGGTACTCTTGACAATTATATCTGAAGTGATCTGTTGTATGATAATGTTTTGAGACCCCCTAGTACAGCCGTATTTGTTCAATTGAAGAGTGATGATTCCACTCCAAGCTTTTAGTCTGCACTGCTGTAGCATGATTAATGATCTGATCCCTTTAAATATCCAGGCACTTCCCAAACCGTTGGCTTAAATCATAAACAAACTATGCTTCCTCTCCCAGGCTCTTTAGCACAAGTCCTTATATACATCTACTGTGGTAGGTACGAAAAGCCAAAGTTTGCAAGCTCTATATACTGCTCCAAAATTACAATTGTCTTGCCTATGTACACTAAACACACACCTTGAACAATTGTTTCTTGTCTTACCAGTTCTTTCCTTAATAACCCAAACACGTCACTTGTCCCTGAGCCTCTTTTACCACATAGCATTTGTAATGCTGTATTTGTATTATGAAGTATTTTGTTTTATTTCTAGTTTTGAAAAGAAAATAGGCAATTCAATACTAAACGCTGCCTTTTGTGTTGAGTGGAAATACTCATAGAAGCAACGCTGGAGCTTTTCGAAGTGAAACTTCTTTAGTGGCAACTAGTCATGATGGGATAAAACTGGAGAGATGGATACGAAATATAAAACGGAAGTGACATCACGTCCCGCTGTCACATGCGGCGGCCGCCGCCGGCGTCGCTCTTAACGGCCGCCGCTCCCCCACACGGCTGCTGACATATCGCCGCCGCTCCTAACGGCCGCCGTTCCCCCCACACGCCCGAACGCTCCCCTCCCTCACCCCCGGCCGCTCCAGCACATGCGTGCCACACGCGTCCGCTACAGCACGTGACGCATGCGCCCGCTCCACGGCTCCAAATGCGCACGCTCCCTCCCCTCCAAGCTGGCTTCAGAAGTTGACGCGTTGCAGCGCTCCCCTCCGAGCCGGCTCCAGCTGAAGCTGAAGCTGCCGCGCTTCCCTCCTCCCCTCCCAATGCCACCACTGCCTCCATCGCCTCTGTGCCGCGATCTGGTAGGAATGGGGGGGACTGCTGAAAGGGGCTGGGGGGAGGACAAGGGTGCTGGGGGAGGACAAGGGTCTGAGGGCAGGACAAGTGTGCTGGGGGAGGACAATGGTGCTGGGGGGAGGACAATGGTGCTGGGGGCAGGAAAAGGATGCTGGGGACAGGCCAAGGTGTGCTGGAGGAGAACAAGTCCTGAGGGCAGGACAAGGGTGCTGGGAGTAGGACAAGGGTGCTGGGTGCAGGACAAGGGTGCTGGGGGCAGGACAAGGGTGCTGGGGCAGGACAAGGCAGCATTTGGCGAGACACCACACGTCTCAAAAACAAAATGCAGAATTCCTATTAAGGAAAACATACCTCGAGCGGCGTGCTCGCCACCTGGAACTGCAGGGCGGCAGACTGGAGAGCAGACATCAAAATTTGTTCTTGGCAGGTGACGGCCGTATCACGTGAGCGGTTCAGCCAATGAGGGCGCACCGCTCATGGCCACGCCTCCGCCGTGCCTCCGTCATGCCTCCCTGCCTCCTCCGGCTGCCTTCAGTTCAACATGCCGCTTTGCCGGATCGCAGCGGTGACGTCACCAAATCAGGCTGCCGCCCAGCCACTGCTGGTATAATCATAGCCTTAATGCATACATCAATAATTGCATCATTTCTGCAATGCTAATGCTTTAACAGGCGCAATCATGTCTGCGACATCTGCATAATGTGGGTACCTGTTTTTAGACAACTCAAGTTTAATGTTAGAGGATAAGGATAGCATCTCCCTCACAAGATGAAATCAGAATTCAGATCCAACCACCATTGGTTTATTAAAGAGGGAAACGTAAAATAACGGGTTAAAAAAAGCAGGGGTGGGGGAACACCATACAACATAAGTGGGACAAACAATGTCATCCATATTTGACATCTATGCCTCAAACCTGTGCAATTTGTATCATTCTGTGATCTAAGATTATAAGGAGAGAATGTTGCCAAGTTAAATTCTTCTGATTTTGTTCATTCACTCCTTAGCCCCTTCAGTGCCTTTGTGTTTCTCTGTTAATGGCACACGGATCATCACGCACAGAACCCTTGGGCCATTCCCAGAACGTCGCAGCCCATTGTCGCGTGGGTGTGGCACATCGAGACGAGTGGAATGGAAGCTCTTCCTCTTCCATTTCTGTTGTCGGTGGACAGGTCAAGGCTACCTGACCACTACACAATTGACCACATGGGCTGGGTCCCAAAAAGTCAGTGGCACCATGGTTCTGCGTGTATTGTGAGGCTCTGTGGAATTATCGCTCTGTAAACAGTCAGTTTGTTTTGGTATCTGAAGCTTGTAATGTGGTCATTTGCATCCAGGCCCAGAAAGTTTTAAAAAAATCCTTCAGGGTATGACGATATCAAAATCATGGAATAAAATTGTTATAGGAATATATTATATTCAGTGAATTGCATTTACTGCATTGTTGCAAAACAATGAAGTAAAACACTAAAAGAAACCATCCATATGTAAGGCATAAAAGCATGTAGTTATTACATAATTAAATAAAATGCGGTAAAAGGCATAAGATATAGTAAATCAACAACAAATATAAAGGCATCATATTTTATGAAAATGCATGTAATAATGATAGAAACGTATTTTTAAGAATTGTGGTTTTCTCATGCTTGTGTGTATGATACTGTAGACAGAAAAAGATGCGTCAGCTTTGTATTTGTACTGCACCGACACACTTTATTCGAGCAAATACCCAGTATGTACCTGGCAGATACCTGGAATGCGCCGCTCCTCACCTCTGACAAGCCCCGTTGCGTTTGCCTTCCCAGCCTGGGTTCATGCCTGGCTGACGGGCGGCTGATCTGTTAAATGATAATGATTAGAATTTAATAGGCTGCAATGCTTCGCGTGTCTACCAGATGGCATAAATTCATGAATTGTAATGCAGTATATATATATATATATATACTGTGCAGTATTGCAGCCAGCGGGAATAAAATGCTTCAATCCCTGCCTGGAAAATACCTCAATGCACTCGGGCAGAAAACAGTCACAAACCTCAATACACCCGGGTATACCCGAATTCGTGGGACTAGCCGAGCTCGAATAAAGTGTGTCGCCAGTGTATGTCAGAACTGTAAAGTTAGATGGATTACTTTTCAGAACATTGCCGGCAAACATAATCAACTATACTCATGAGGGCTTGCAAACGGCAAACATAGCCATACAGTTATTCTACATACTGTAAAGATGTAGCAAGACTTGCTGTGTCTGGGGTCACGGCTGCAAAAGCTTAAAGCCGCGGCTCCCGGAGATAGCGCGGCCGCGGTCGTGCTGTCAGGGGGTCCATGCTTCTAAATCGAATCGCCCCCCACAGATAATCAGCCAGCATCGGGTCGGTCGTGGTTCCACCGCTTCCCCGGTGCTGAAAACAGTAAGGCTGCATCCATAGAACGTGGAGCAGCGCTGAGCCGCGCGGACGCTGATGCTCACCTGATCAAGCATGAGCGATTTCATGCACATGCAGGCGAGCCAGCGTCCGCGATCGGGAGGCGGGGGGAGGTGGGGGGGAGGCGGGGCAGTGACGTCGCTGGGCCAATTGCCCGCGACGCACCAACGTCACGGCGCCGACGTCACTGCGCCGTGACGTTGATGCTGCTTCGCGCTGATTGGATGTTTTCAGCCGATATTAAGCAAAAACATAACACACAGTCAAATAGTAACACAAGAAAAGAAGAGAGAAAAAGAAACAAGTAATTGTTGTTTTTTTGTGTTTTTTTAAAAGCACTTTTAGTAATTTCTGTAAAAGAAAAAATATATAGTAATAGTTAACTATCAAAATATACAGCACAGTATTACACTGCATCAATGTACAGTACACTACACATAGATCAGTAAGCATTACATGATTACTGTATACAGTACAGCACAATCTATCATTATTTTAACTGCACAGCTTTAAGAGCTTTCCTTGATATATGTAATGTTAATTAACATCAAACACAGCCTCATTATTGGAAGTAGTATAAGTACATGACAAGGAATTTTCATAAAAAATACTGTAGGTCATGTTTTGGGTACATGGACATACTTCAGTGTCAATCCAGCATACAGTACAGTACTACTTTACTCACCATAAAGCTGCAGACCAAGCAATATCCTACATGTGCGTGATGTAGGAAGGTCAGCCACAATCCTCCTCTCTGAAACAGAGTTAGGGAATTAATCAAATGAGCAGAGTGTACAAACCTGTCACTCACCATTCAGAACACAACTTTTTACCCTACTTTCTGTAAGGGGAAGTTTATTGACACTTTCTCTAAAATGGTGGTTGAAGATCTGGACTCTACTGCAGCTAATTTTCCCAAGTAGAAATTTTTTTTTGTCAAAAGAAGAAAGAGATTGCATTAAAAACCTTGAGGCTAATAATAATATTGTGATTAAAGCTGCAGATAAGGGTAGAGGGATTGTAATCATGGTTCGGTCTTATTATATAACTGAAGCCAAAAGGCTATTAGGTGACGAAAGCACTTACCGCAAACTGAGAAAGAATCCTACTGCAGATTCTTTGTTAGAATTGAGAGAACTGTTGAAGGGGGGATTGGAGAGTAAAACTCTTACGGATAAAGAGTATGGATTCTTTGACTCAAAGGATCCAATTATTCCGTCTTTTTACTTTATACCCAAAGTGCATAAAAGCTTAGCTTACCCTCCGGGGAGACCAATAGCCTCAGGGATTAGGTCCCTGACTTCATATCTATCACAATACATAGATCATTTCCTACAAATCTATGTTTGTAAACTGCCTTCATACCTTAGAGACAAGACGCATGTTCTTGAGATTCTTAAGGATATACAGTGGTGACCAAATTATATCTGGGGAACATGCGACGTAACGTCTCTCTACACTGTTATTGACCATCAATTGGGTAGAGGGGCTGTGAAGAAAGTACTCGAGAGAGATCCTAATCTATCAAAGGTTCTGATTTCCTTCCACCTGGACTGTACTCTATACATATTAGAGCATAATTATGTTTGTTTTGAAGGAAGCTATTTCCTGCAAGTCTGTGGAATGGCTATGTGTACTAGGTTCGCACGAGTTATGCGAATATTTTCATGGGTATGTGGGCAGAGGACTATATCCTGTCCAACAACCCATTTGGTGCGAGCCTCGTGCTGTGGCTTCAATTCAGAGATGACGTACTTTTTATTTGGGGTGGCACAGAGCAGAATTTGAATAATTTCATTGATTACATTAATACAAACACCCTCAATTTGAGGTTCACAGCAGTAAGTGATAGGCTGTCGGTCAATTTTTTTGGACCTTACAATTTATTCTGAGGACAATTACATCCACACTAAGACATTTCATAAAGAACTGGATGCAAACAATTATCTCTTAGCAACAAGCCACCATGATCTGAAATGGATCCAGAATATACCGCAAGGGCAGTTTTTGCGTGTAAAATGCAACTGCTCCCAAAATGAGATCTATAGAACACAGGTAGATGAACCGAGCGAGAGATTTTTGAATAGAAAGTATACAAAGGGTAACATTGAGACAGCCCTCAAAAAAGTAGAGGCAGTAAATAGGGAAGATCTAATTGTAACTAAGAGAAGAAGTTCAGCCAGTGCTAATGACCGATTCAGTACGAATGTTCCTTTTATTACGGATTACAATTCAATGGCCCCAGATATTAAAAGAATCATAAAGAAGCATTGGGGAATTCTCCTTAGGGATGAGAAGTTAAAAACAATTCTCCCTACTCATCCACAAATAATTTTTAGGAAAGCTAGAAATTTAAAGCAATCTTTGGCACCTAGCTGGCTGAAAAAAGTCGCTACTGACACCACCTGGCTAACAGAATCTAATTGGCAGAGTGGATGTAAGGGCTACTATACATGCACAAATTGCTGTGCGTGTAAATTCAGTGTTAGCAGCAGTAGATTCATTCTGAAAATAACCAACAAGGAATATGAAGTCAACTCTTTTATAAATTGCAGCAGCACCCATGTAGTGTACTTACTGGAGTGACCATGTGGACTCCAGTACGTCAGCAGAACCTACAGACCTCTGAAACGGGGACTGTGGGAATATATTAATAATATCAAGAAAGGGTTACAGTTCCATAGTGTCTCAAATCATTTCAGATTGGTTCACGGGCAGAATCCCATGGGATTAAAATGCATGGGGATAGAATGCCCTAAACCACATTGGAGAGGAGGGAATAGAATTATTCAGATATCCAGAAAGGAAATCTTCTGGATACACCAGCTAAAAACATTGTCTCCGCTGGGGCTGGATCTGGATTTTGATTTAGATTCATTCCTTAAAGAATAGGGATGACTCTGGCGCTATACCCTCCTGCAATTTTCTGTATCTCTCTGCATTTCTTATTAAAATTGTAATTGGTCATTTATCATTGAAGTGATCAGTTCAAGAAAGTTAATTACATCCTATTCTGTATCCATTTTTGATAGATTTCTCTAGTGATGGGACTTAAGCTGTTCATCACCTTTTTAGAAATATATTTTGGATCTTTTAAGATCAGTCAATTATATCTCTTATTGATCTTATTCAATGATATATTTCTAAAATTTGTGTTCATGTAACGGTTTGAACTCCGGGATTATGTCTGATAATTCACTGCTGGTCTGAGCATTGTTGATATATATTATCTCTTAGTGATTAGAGATTTGAGTTGCATAATTTAGCTAACGATAATTGCTGTTAACTCTTTACTGTCTGTTTAGTCAATGAATAGGATGTTTCTCTATATCTATTAAGGATCTCTATGCATCACGTAGGTGATATGCATCAGGCATAGACCAAGCAGTGAAGGAGTTCATATTTTCTGATTGAGTGTGATGTAACTAGATTGATGCCCCTACTTAAGGGAGGGGGCTACCTCATTTGTTAGTACACCCTTGAGGAAGTGAGACGTCTCTCACGAAACATGTAGGGTGAGGTTTGCTATCTATTACGCATTCCTAAATAGCTTATTTATTGATACCCTTTTGCTTTGGGACTCTGTGAAACGCTATGCCAACCCTGGAACTCCTGTATTGGAGTCGCAGGGACTGCTGAGGATTACCAGGAAGAAATACCATAGGAGGCTCTACAAGTGGACTCACAGAGGCAAGAATCCAAGCAGCCACAGAGGAAGGAGACATCAAAGGGCACTCACAACCAGGCTTAAAGGGTTGAAAGGCTTACAAAGAATGAAGGAAGTTGTGAGTTTTATTCCAAGTGTTTGTTTTTAAATGTTGGTTCATTAAATGTTGGTAGATAGCAGTTCGGTGCTATGTTTTCATTTTTCTTTTCCACATATTATTGCTGAGAATTGTCCATCCGGTATGTGCCATGTTTTCATCTTCAACTCCATTGATGTGAGTATTCTCTATTAACTATCATTCACAGTGTAATATAGTAGTACTATGGTGTAATAGGATACACCTTAATTGATTGGGTTACACCTCAACCAGAGAGAGATGTTCTTGATTTATACCGCTTAGACACACTTAGTCAAGCAGGTACAGTATTAATACTGACTGAGAACTGAAGCACTTTCTCATTTAAAGCGATGACTGAGGGATAATATAATTCAGTTTCCATCACTGTGATTTCTCCAGTCATTTAATGTGAATATCTATTTTGACATGTTATATTATATACATATATATGTCTTTTATGTTGTCATTTGTGCCTCATAACTAGTCATTATTTCTATGTGTCACCCTAGGGTATATCATGCTCATATTGTCTCTATGCATTGTGTATACAGTATGTGTACATATATACAAAATATATATATTCTTTATCATGTATATGTATGGTTAACTAGAATCAGATATTGTATATTCTCTGTGACTCAATTGATTCTTTATCGAACTGTTTTCAGCAGGGAATATATTCATCAATTAATATTCTAATTGAAGGTTTTTTATTATATTTTTATCTTTTGACAATTTTTTCTATTTTTTATTAATAAATAAATTTTTTAGATTTTTTATTTTTTCCTTTAGTGTTTTTTGTCAGGAGATTGCATTGCCATTTGTAAATTTTAAAAGTTTTATCATAGTGTATTAGCCCTATCTAGCTGCCCCTTCAAGCCTATCCAATCAGCTATTGTCTCTCCTACTAATAATTTATAATTAATATTTATAATTAACTGGTTATTTAGCGGCGCTACTTCATATTGTTTTCTTGTAATATTCTAATATATACACTTATGGTATGTTACAATATTATTTATAACATTTATATTGATAATGTTTGCAGGATAGTGTTTAATCATTTGATTATTTAATTATATACACCCAAGAATGATCTGTTTTTATTTTTTAAGTTATATCATTTACAATAAAAAAACATTTTACTTTGTTGTATAGATCAGTTTACACATATATTAAAGTAATTATGTTTATAGCATGAGATTCAAACCGTTAACTGACTGTTTCACGGGTTGTTGAAAGGGTTTTTTGCTTGTAACCTTTCATGGGTGCTTGTGAATGATTTTTAATCTTGGCGGCTATATTTGTATTATTGCAGTTCGACTTCGGCCCGAGGGGGGTCACCACTCAGGCTTCGGGTCGGCATCCTTGGTGATTGACATCGAGGAGGTTGCTTCTGAGCATTGGGGGGCGGGACTTCTGGCCCGCAGTCTGTTTATATATTTTAAACACTGTGAGAGAGGCCTTACTCTTTGTCAAAGCGCACTGTGACAAAATACCCTTTTTGTCTGCAGGGTTCTTGTCTGGGAATCTTAAAACCCACTGTCTTTTAGGACCATCCAGATCTGGTTTAAAGGCTTTATTTTCTTTGTCACTTAAGCAGACAAAATCAAAGCACACCAAAAAAAGAAATAAATCCTAGCTCTATCTGAGCTTTAACTAGACAGCAATTCTCTAGCTATCTTTGGGTGACTTCCCACTTACCAAACAGTAAAACTAATATCATAAAGCAATACCTGTTGCAGGCCAGTGCCTGTCTGTAGCATTCAGTTCTCTTAGCTGGAATGACGGTAGAGGGGAGAATTGATCCAGCCTACCCTTTCTTACACTCTGTTAATTAAGGCCAGGTGATCTGCACCTGGCTTCTTTTGCAAAACCCTCCCTGGCCTTTAACCCTTAGTAGGGATAGGTATAATTTGTAAATGCAGGGTTTATGTACCTCCCATCCACAACTACACCATCTTTCCTTTCACAGCACGCATGCGCGAAACGCATCAGAGGTCTCTCTCACACATCTCTGTGTGATACCATGTTGCAGATGGTTCATTAAATGAAACTTGTTTTGCTGTTTGAGCGCTCCAGCCTCCATCATTTCAGTTCCCATTGAGAAGCAGTGCATCGCCTATACTTGTCCCCCACCGGACACTACTTCCTGTTTTAGGATAAGAAGTTAAGGTTTTTAGGGTAGGCGGTAGTGTTGGTATTAGAGGTTACCATTAGGGGGTTATAGGGTAAGGGCTATGGTAAGGGCTTTACCTTGGCGGCGAGGCAAACGGCGACTGAGAGTCCCTGTGGCAAGGTTTCTTGCGGCTAAACGTCGGTGAGCACATGGTCGCGGCGAGATATCTGTGACCAAATGTCCTAGACCGCTAAACACCGGTTGATTACTGACCATAAGAATGTTATATAACCCTAGGGTCTGAAATAATACGCTCCTTAGTTTTTGTTACGGAAAAAAAAGAACCCTGATCCACTCATCACTACCAAAGATGGAGCTCCGATTATCACACCTACAGTACTATAACATTTTACTACTGAAACATTGGCATTTATGTGATGTGCGTAATACTAGGAATAAAGTGTTTATTTTATTATCTATTTACATTTATCCAGCGCTCTTATTTATTCTACAGTACCATCGTGGTGTTCTCCAGGTACTTTTAATATACTTATTTTCAGTGGTCGACAAATCACCAAAAAATCTACTCGCAAACAAAAAAATCTACTCGCCACCTAGTACCAAACGTGTGCTGCTTGGGCCAATAGGAGCTCGCCACGATGTTAAATCCACTCGCCCGGGGCGAGCAAATGTATAGGTTTGTCGAACACTGCTTATTTTTGTACTTAAAGTACCATATCTCATATTCTAAAATAAATGTTGTCTTCAAGCTAAACGTTATTGCTATAGTTTCCATTGCATAGGCAACAACACCATTATAAAACACATCCTGACCCTGATACTTATTGTAGGTATTAGTATCTTTGAGTAGCCTATATATTTAATTCACATAATCTTCTCTATTTTGGATGACCAGGTCACCCCATTTGTCAGCCTGCCTAATAATTATATTTTCTTTATGTATTACTTCAGACAGAACCTTTCTTTCTCTTCTACTCACATTCTGTTTGTATTCAATGCCCTTGTTGCTTTCCAACTCATTCCAGCAATTCCAACCAACAATTTTGTCTGGCCCATGTACTGGGCAAAAGGTTAGTTTAGTTTAAAGTGGCTGTGTATACTGTTGGTGGTCTGATTTGTGTGTAAAAATGATTCTAAAATAATTACAGTAGCTTGTCTTTGTCAGTCTTACATTCTAAAGTAGGGGACATGTTCACGTCTACATTTTCTCTTGTCCAGTTCCCTCAATGAAATGAAGTTTTAGATATCTTCATTATCAAATCGTACATGCTCTATTGTTCCATATCTGGGAAGGATTACGTTAGAACCAACTCCATTTTTTAGTGAACATATCTTGTTGGGGTTAATTTGCTTTTATGTTTTGAAGATCGGTATAACGTTAAAATGTAGCGGGTCTGCTAGTGGGGACAAAGGAGAGACGTGTTTCTGTTATTAGTTAGTGTTAGGTTAGAAAGGTTAAAGATGCTAGTGGGACTTTTAGTATGTTATGGCTCTTGCTTATTTTTGTTGTCTGCCCCTCCCTTTTTTTCTCCCCTTGTTTTCCCCTTTATTTGGGGTTCGCTGAAACTCTTGTGTCTTTCATTCTAGCTGGGGATTTTTCCTCCTGTCTCTCTGTATCTGAAGCCTCTCAAAATGATTATTTGTAGAAATCTATTGGCGTGCCCCCATATCTTTAATCTCTGATTTTGAGCTCATAATGTGTACACCCAGAACCCTTTTCTGGTCCCATTTACACTTTATTTTATATTAGTTCATAGCCCTATTGATATTGTGAGTATAAGCATAATAATAGAAAAGAAGACAAGAGAGTGAACAACCACTCACAGTATAGTATTTGTATGGAATGTATTGGTAGTAAAATGGCAAGTATTGCACGTACAACAGATACATGTAAAACGCGCCTATGATAACAGCACTCAGCCTGTCCGCCGTCAGCTCCAGGATCCACCGATCTGTGACTTTTGTGGTACAAAGTCTCAGGGGTGTCTGCTAGATGGCAAAACACTTGCTGCTAGCACACCTGGGTGACGTCCGGTCTACCCTCTGAATAGCCTTACACGGCAGGCTCACTGGCTAGCAGGTCCTCAGCTGAATGTCTATTGGGGCTAAATGATCCCAGGATGTTCACGCTGTCACAGGACAATGTTGCCAGTGTATGCTAAAATCTTTGCAATAGTGAGGTACAATATAAAACTCTGTCGCGTTTCGTGGTGTTACCTCATGCCACTTCATCAGGGATTGAACCATATTTGTAGTGACATATGCCACTTTTTCCTGATTAAGTGTGTCATGAATGCATATTTTCTGATCATGATTAAAAGTTGTACCATAGTGTTGGTTTTGGGGAAACCCAACCAACAAACCAATCTTGGTTTTGAACCTTGACCAATTCCTCTGCTTGTTATTCTCATTGTCCTGTTTATCCCTATTACATTTTCCCTGCTTGGTTATTCTTTCTGTCTTCTAGTCCAGCGGTGCGCAAACTGTGGGGCGCGACACTGCCAACGGGGGGCGCGGGGTTTACAGAGGCCCCGCGCGCTTCCCGAAGGCACTTAAATTAAGTGCCGGGGGAGCTGCAGGGCCTCTGTAAACCTAACTTTACAGAAATCTTTTAATGCCTCCAAAAACACTTTGACATTTTTATTCCCTATATTTAATGATTCATTTCATTAGGGTAATGAAACAAGTGTCTAAAATATTGTTGCATTTTCGAGATATTTGTATTTTATCCCACGTATTTCTCTGCTTCTAATATTTTATATCCATCCGCACAGATTTTTATTTATTACATTATTTTAATATTTATATTTGTTTTATTATCTATTTAGTTCTTAACCATTTGTGTATATTGCTAATGCATAATAGATATGTTACACAACAGAACAGCACACCATGGGTTAATTTTATTTATTGATAGAGAATAAGAAGCTTACATAAACTGAAGGGTTTTCACCTTTCCCATACCCTTGATGAAGCGCTATAGCACTGTGAAACACGTTGTTTTGCGTCTTTCATGAGTACTCATTGTGTGGTACGGAGGATCCCCCAAGAAAATGCTGGAAGCTCATCTACCAATAGTGCCACACGGAAAGACTGTGCTTTCTATCGTGAATGCCACCATGCTTTCCAGGGGACTTTCCGGCAGTGATGGGGACATCCTTCCATGGAAAGTGAGTGTAGGAGTTTCCACTTGCCTCACAGATGTGCTGTATAATTTCGTTCCTTTGTGAGTGCATTTTGTACTGTTGTTGAATTAAAGCAGCAGTCCAAGCTGCCGTTTTTTTTATTTTGTATTTGTTTTTTCCCCCTTTAATATGTGCATCAATACAAGCCACACAATGATAAGTAATTAGCTAAGTTGTCAATCGATTCGTTCTCCTGTGATCGATCAGCGAAGATTCTGCTCGGGGGTTCACTACATGGCCGTCAGTGCAGCAGAAGAGGACCAAAGTTGCAAAGTTCTCTGGGGAAGATATGTGACCAGGTAGTCACTAGATACAATTGTTTCACTGCTAGAGAGAAGGTAGGGCTCAAAAAGGCGTGTGCCAGAGCCTGTTTCAGAAGAGGAAAGGGATGTGACTATGTAAATGGATGCTATAGAAACAAAAAAAAATGCTTGTTACATTATAATACATAAAAATGTCATTCAGAGTTGTTTAAAAATAATGCTACAAGTATTTCTCATAGTACAGAACTGATTTATTAAAAAAAAACCCCACAGATGTAGGATATTGCTTAAAGGTATTCATTATCTAGATTTACCTTGAGACCTGGAGAGTCTTACCTTAAACTGCCACAGCCACTGATACTAGTTAACTGATTTTACCGTCTATATTTTATTTTTATATTATTTTATTGTAATAATTTTTCCTTTTGTTTTAAAACCATTTTTCTGGCCATCATTTTTTCTTTAACCTATGCATAACATGGGTCTATATATTTACAGATTTTCTTATATACATACAGTGTTCATATTCTCAGTACTCTTTGAGCACGTTCCTCTCCCTACTGTCAAATAATATAAACTGTTAATCCTGTATTTCTTAATTCTTTTGACCAGAAAGGGAAAAGCCTGTCACATATATCAAGCCAGCTCTACACTGTACTTTTTTTTAATGTTTAATGTGTGGTAGGAGTTAAGTGATTCTTATGTAGCGATGCCAGCAATTTTGCTTGTGATACCGCTATTGAAGTGAACAGCAGTAGTGTAAGTAAAACGGCTTGTGCTGCATTGTCAATCTGGCCCCCTCACGGCAAACCTGAAGAGTGTGAAATATCCCCTGCACTGCCCCAGAGACCAGTACTGGTTGGCAATCCTACACAATACATTGTAGCCTTGCAATACTGGATGGAGCGACTGCAGGACATTTTGCAGTGCACGAACAAATGGAAGCCTATAATATTATCATTATTGTTTTTGTTTGTAACAATATACACAGAGACCATTACAAATACCAACACACATGCAGATCCTCAATACAGCTTTAAATATAGCAACTCGTTAGAACTCATAACTCTTCCCCATTGCCTAATTCCTCAAAAAAGATGTGTTTTAGTTGCAACTTTTGGACAAAAAAGGAGTCCAAAGACAATGTAAATGCAAATGAAGCAGGTTATATAAATCTTTATAATCTCTTACATGATGAATGTCTCACCCAAGGTCCTACGTTCAACTATGGAAATGAACTTCCTTTGCCAAACGTCACTGACAATCATATAATTATTGGTGTGTTGATCATCAAATCACTTTTTAAGGGAGGTGCATGTAAGGAGAGAGTATAGATTATTTAAACAAGAAAGCAGAGGGACCCATGCATCCGACAATTATATGATCTCCTGGGAGAAAGATCTGGACACTAATTTGGACTTGGATATATGGAAAGATATATGGGAGGCCGCCTCCAAAAACTCATCATGTGTCGTCAAAGAGAACATTTCACATTTATATACAGATGGTACATGACTCCTACCAGGTTACATTATTTTCTCCCAGTTGTCTCCCCATTGTGCTGGCGTAATTGCAGTTATATAGGGAGGATACTGCACGGCGCGCATGCGCAAAAGCGTTGGGAAACGCTTAGCTCACATGCGCAGAAGCATCCAAAGCCACTCGGCGCACATGCGCAAAAGCAAACTGAACCACTCACTCACGTTCTAACTCAAACTTGTTTCTGTTCTGTCACTGAAATTGTAATTTGATTATTATGATTTTATTTGAATGAAAGACTTTAGAGAGAAATGGCATTTACATCATTTTAAATCCAAAATATATGGATCTTAATTTCCGTGATCATACTTCATTTGTATAATGTATTGCCATTTCTGCTGAAAAAAATAAAAATCTACTCGCAAAAAACTTTAATTCAATCAAAATGATAAAAATCACAATTCAATTTCATTGACAAAAAAACAGACGTTTCACTTACAACGCACGTGCTCTGCACACACCATTTTTTTGTTTATTGTCACCCCCAAAACCTTGCAAAACGATTAATAAAAATGTAAGTAATAAAAAAAATATATTAAAAAGCAGAGATAAAGCAATTTCCATTGTTGTTATTGCACTCAACATAAATGAGAATAGTATACATTAAAAAAATTCCATGACTAACTATTTGTAAGAATTGTATATGTCTACACACGCAGGTCTCTCAATATCCCATGCAGATGCCAAGATGATTGAGTTGTACATATTGTTATTCAGATGTTTGAATGCCGCACCATCAATGTTATGAAGTCTAGAAGTATTGTACTTGTTGGATGACCTTGCCATGAAGTATGGACCCTGTTATTCTTGTAGTCAGTACAGTTAGTGCAGATAAACGCTTGCAGTGTGGTTATATTACCCACAAGAAAGAACAAAAGCATAGATCTCCATGTATCACACATGCAATCTTTATGCTGCTGTCAGCAGCACGGGTCCCAGGTGTATGTGTATAATATACACACCATATAAATGTCACCATGCATAAGAAAGAGGCTCTAATAGTAAATGTGTTCAATCTGTACCACTTTTCATAGTGTATTAATCCATTCTCCTTTTCCACATAAGATGCTATTTACAGCAGTACCCTGTGCTGCTCACTGTTTTCTTTGGGAGGAGGGAGGATGTTTGCATTACCTTAGTGTGTCCTGCGGAGCTCAAACCATGTTGCAGTCAGCTACAGAGACCCACCAGTTGCCGATAGACTGAATGTTGAATTTCCTGGTCAAGAATACTTGATCGGAAGGACAATACAGTATGTTTACCAGGGGCAGCCTTGTCACTGGCAGCCCATATGAAGTCTTCTGAAGGCTTTCTTTTGGCGACCCATTCAGGCATGTGTGTTTAAGTTGTTTTTTTTTCAAAAACTGCAGAAAATTCAAAGTCAATTTTACCGGCATGGTGGATGGCTTGCTGCTTTAAAATGTTTGTTCAGAATTGGAAGAAGATGATTATTTTCATAGTTACTGGCAGTTCCAATCTATAGTTTATCCACAAGAGGGAACTGCTTGTGTATATATATTGTAGTGAGAGAGTGTAATGTTATACAATCCTTAAAAATGTTTTCTCAAAGGTTTGCAATGTTGTCGATGCATATGTGTATAAGTAAAATGCATGTAATTATATATGTAATTACTCTATTAGTAATATGCCATAATTACATTAAATGGATGAGATCTTGCGAGTCCACAGTATGTACCAAGGCAGTTTGGGAAAGCAGCAGCAAAGAGAAGTATTTCCATCATGTCTTGTGTCTCTATGAAAGTATTAACCACCATTGCCCCAGGGGTGGCTGCTAGCAATTTTGGGAATGTCCACAAACAGATTTAGGAATGAGTTATCAAACTCTGTGTCTTTGTCTGTATTTTAATTTTCTTTGTGCCCAAAACATCACCAGGTCCAAACCTCTCTGGTTTCAATCTGTGCAAGATTAAGAAGATCTGATCAGCAACATGAGCAAAATATGAGCAGAAAAGGCACCAAAGCAAACTTAACTTCATGTTGATACATAGAACTTGCCTCATTAACTTATAAACAGCAGTTTATTGGGTCCTACATGGGGCGTAGCTATAGCCCGGGCAAAGCCTGGGGGCCCGCGCTCTTGGGAGGCCGCTTTCCCCCCCTGTCGGCGACCCATCTCCCTCTTCAGATAGAGACAAGTGGGGGGAGATGGTACTGTATGCAGGGGCAGCGGTGGGCCCCCAGCGTTAAACAGAGGATGAGCCAGCAGAGGAATGAGCAGTTGTTACAGAGGTAGAGCAGGATGACTGGGGAGGAGTGGGCTCTAGCAGCAGACACCGCAAGTAAGAAAGACTTCAGGGTCAGACCGCTAGAGTGCGCCCCTCCCCGGCCGTCCTGCTCTGCCTGTGTAACAACTGCTCATACCTCTGCTGGCTCAACCTCTGTTTAATGCCGAGGGCCTGTCGCTGCCGCACACCCTCTTCTCCGCCTGGCACTATTTCCACTCACAGTTAGGTATGGTGGAGGAGGAGGGAGAGAGATGATGATGGGGGGGGGGGGTGATGGTGATGATGAGGGGGAGAGCTCGTGATGATCATGATGATGGGGGGGGGAGCTGGTGATGGTGATGATGAGGATGAAAGCTGTTGATGATCATGATGATGAGGGGGAGAGCTGGTGATGATGACGAGGGGGAGAGCTGATGATGGTGAGGAGGGGGAGAGATGATGAGGAGGGAGATGATGAGGAGGGGGAGGGGAGAGATGAGGGAGAGATGATGAGGGGAAGAGATGATGAGGTGGATGAGGGGGAGAGATGATGAGGAGGAGGGGGAGAGATGATGATTATGATGGGGATGGGGAGAGATGAGGAGGGATGAGGAGAGAGATGATGGGGGAGGGTGAAAAAAATTACAGTCAATATTAATATTAATGGGGCCCTGAAAAAAACATTTCCCGGGGGCCCGCGTATGTCTAGCTACGCCACTGGGTTTTGCTAAAGTATATGGGAACGTATCCTACAGCATTTTAAAAATGCTGTTGATTTACTTAAATTTAAAAGTGCTTTGACTTTAAAAAGAAATCCCCCCTCCCCCCCACTTACGTGTGAAACAGGGGATCTTCGGAGCTAAACTGCGTTCATTTCCTGCCGATACTTACTTCTGGTGCCGCTATCTCACTTCTGTTTAAAGGTCCCATGGCATGCGGGCCAATAGGAAGCTGTAAGGGATGACGTCACAGCCTCCTATTGACCCGCGGGACCTTTAAATAGACATTTTCCGGGCCCAGCCAAAGATGCTACTGGAAGCCCCTTCCGATGTAAGTATCTCGGGAAGTAGATACTGGAAGCCCCATGGCCTCCTGGCTCCAAAGGGTTAAAGGATGCCTGAAATTTCCAAATTCTTACAAATGACTACAAAATGGCACCAAATAGAGCATAATTACTAGCTTCTGAGTAGATGTTTTTGTTCTCCCAGTGTAAAATATTATTAAGTCAATTGAATTTACTGAAAATAATGTATTAGAAGTAATAATGTAGAAGGCTTGATGTAATCCTGACTTTGTCACTCTCTCTGACTTATACCTGCATCTGCAGACAATAACTCACGGGAAACTTATACTTGCGCCTGCAGACAATAACTCACGGGAAACTTATACCTGCGCCTGCAGACAATAACTCACGGGAAACTTATACCTGCATCTGCAGACAATAACTCACGGGAAACTCTATTTTTTTTTTATCTGGATAAAATTTGTAGAACGCCAGTGCATCAGATTAAACGAGTCCTTTGAACATTTAAATGTCTGCAATAGGACAACTCCCAATAAGCTGTAGTGTACAATAAAGTTACCCTAATAGGGTTTAGGGGACTAGTACTTAGTGCCACAGGCACCAATGAATAATAGCACAACCATTGTCCCATACAGTGAGAATAAAGGGTATGGCAACCCACAAATATGACTCACTTTTTGAATTCCAGGATCCAGGGAAGTATTCCACAGCAGGGATTAGTAGCGTGCACTCCACCAGGTTAAGGAGCAGGAATTTATCAGGATTAACAATTAATTTTAATAAAATAAGGAACAGTTAATCTCACGTGCACGGTCAAGGAATAAAACTCCCAGGACTGCACAAATAAAATGGGAGTAGCAGCCATCCCACCTGGACATTCGTTTTTATCATTCTCTGTTCATTAGCTTTTTTTTCCTGGAACCAGGGTCACGAATGATGTATGATTAGTTCCAGTAAGCTCAACTCATGTCCTCCCTCTTCCAAAGCATGACAAGTCCTTAATGTCTTTCTTAATTTTATTGCTGGATTAGAAAACACAGGAACTTGTAGGTGTGGTGTAGGCAGAGAGTGCTTCTCTATGTGGGATGCTTCTATGGGGTTAGACTATGGTAAGAGAGAAAGGCCTTACCAGGGGTGGATGCAGACAGGTCTGTACTCACTGTAATCTGGGGTGGAAAAGAAAGTGAGGGGCAGGGGTCACACTAAAGGTTGAGTGGGACTGCACTAACTGTCAGCAAAAGACAGGGGAGAACATGGGAAAGTCCATTAACTGGGAGGACTGGAGAAGCTGCAGTAGCAGTTCACTGATTATGTGCTCAGAGGCAGAAAATGCAACATTGTTGCATGTTACACAGGCACAGTGTGTGTATGTGGAGCCAATGCCTGCAGCTGAACTTAAGGAGCTGACAAGCAGAAGGGGGGTCGGGCAGGAATGTGATTCTTGTTCCATGACACTCCCCGTCTGGTATCTGGAGATACCACTATATAACTGGAATATGTGGAACATATGTGCAATGCATAACAAAGATAACATCACATTCTCAAACAATGCAAGAGTCCATGTCCACATAGCGATGTGACACCAGCCGGTATCACTGGTATCAAGGTCCCTTGGCCAAGGTTCTTTGGCAAAGGATGCAGGGTGGATGCACAGCTCCAGGTTTGCTGGTTGCACCACAATGTCTTTGTATAAAAGTCTCTGGCACTGTTTCCTTTTAGTCTTGTGAGAGAACAGTCCTTTTGTCTCTGTAGTTTCACCCACAGAGTGTATCCCCTTGTAGGTATACCAGCCGTGGCAGCCTGTTGCTCTATCACCTGGCGTTTGGCAGAAGGAGAGGGCTTTTGGCTCCTTGTGGGAGCGGATTACTGTCCCTGGAAAACTGGTTGTCGAATGTAATCCAATAAAGGGGGCGTCGTTCAGGGAGACTCCCTGAAGCTGAGCGCTGGGGTTGAACATTACCCGGATTTGATCGGGTACCGGAGGGTGGTAGGCCCCAGGTGATTGGAGGTACCGACATTCTTTGCCTTCCTCCATTAGAGGTGCTGGCTTTGCGTGGCCGGTAAAGAATATCTTCTGGATGAAGACCACAAAGTTATTTTTGGTCTCTGGTTCCCTTTGTGGGCCGCAGAGGTGCGAGGTGAACCTAGAGATGGCATGTTCTCCATTGTTTGGGAAGCGCCTCCTTGGTGAACGGAATGGTAGCGGAGTCACCCGACTGCTTAGTCCGTCTTTAGAGAGCTCCTTGACAGTTAACCTCGGGAATCCTCTATCTTCCCTCGAGGGTGTTTGTTTGTCATCGTTCCTTGTTGTCTGGAACGCTGTGCACCGTAGTTCATCGGTACATTTCTCTTGCACGAGAACATCTCCGCGTAGTTTGGTGAAACGCTTTTGTGTTTCTTTGTTGACTGCCATCGGGAGGTTGTTTTCTCCCTGGACATGACGAAGAACAGTCTCTTTTGTCCTTGTAAATCCTTTTGGGAAATGTCTCTGCAATTGTCCCCTCTTACGTGTTTGAACGAACAGTCCTTTTGACACTGTGGCTTCGCCTGTGGGGCGCAATCTTTTGCGGCTATGCCAGCCGTGGCAATTGGTTGCTCTGTTGCTTGATACTCTGTGGAGAGGAACAACTGTACGTCTTAATTGTGCCCTTGCTCGCGGGAGTATTGTCTGATTGTTTGTTGTTTTTAGGACGATCCCTTTGTCGGTCACCTTTGGGAGGTTCCTCTCTTCCTTCGGTGGAGTCGACTCATCATCCTTGGCTGTCTGGACTGCTGAGCATCCTAAGCCATTGTCGCATCCCATCGGCGTGAGGATGTCTTTGTTGGTCTCAGGGGTATGACCTTGTCTTTCCTCTTCACTTGGCCCTTCGGTCACTTGGAGATGGCCAAGACATGGTTCAGAGAGAGATGTGTGTCCACATTCTGTCACCTCCGTTCTGCGGGCATCGACGTAGTCTTGCCCGTGCTCTTTGTTAGTGCACGAGTTGCCCACTATCACCCATCCTAGGTCGAGTCTTTGGGCGTATGGCGCGTTGTGGGGTCCGTTGTGCTGTTTACGGACTTTATGTACTCTCATGATGTCCCTACCGAGCAGCAGCAGGATCTTGGCGTCTTGTTCCACCGGCCGGATGTGGTTGGCTATTCCTTTGAGGTGGGGGTAATGGAGTGCCACGTCTGGTGTGGGTATCTCGTCCCTGTTTGTGGCCATGTGGTTGCACTCGATGAGTGTGGGAAGGGGCATGTTCACTTTGCCGTCTATTGAGCATATGGTGTAGCCATTCACTCTTCTCCCTGTGGTCTCCATTTGCCCTGCGCACGTTCTGAGAGTGTAAGGAGAAGCACCATCTTGTATGTTAAACATGTCGAAGAACTCTGACCTGACCAGTGATCGGTTGCTCTGGTCGTCGAGGATTGCGTACATCCGAATAGCCATTTCAGGTTGTCCCTGGGGGTGCACTGCGACAAGGCATATTTTGGAGCAGGACATTTTGTCACCTTCTTTTCCGCAAACTTCAGTGCGCTGAGATGTGACGGATGTTGACTCTCCTTCTTCTTTCTCCCCGCCATGCTCCGCTATGGAGGATGGGTTCTTGAGTTGGTGGAGTGTCATCGCCTCTGGGTGTAACGCTGTCACGTGCTTGTCACTCTCGCACACTGTGCATTTGATCTCTTCCTTACAGTCCCTGGCTAGATGGGTAGTGGAACCGCAGCACTTGAAACAGACTCCGAATTCTCCAAGTAACCTCTTGCGTTCCTCTAGGGACTTCATCCTGAACCCAAAGCACTTGTTGAGTGGGTGTGGCTTCTTGTGTATGGGACATTCCCTGTTTGGGTCCCTTGGTTCCTTGTCTCCGGCGACTGACTGATCGGGAGTAGTTTGGGTCGTGGGAGGCACGTCCGTCCTGCGGGCCGAGACGGGTGTTTGGGGGTTACCATATCTCGTCGCTGGTCTCTCGTTCTTCAGGCTGCTCGCACTGTATGTGGTTTGCGCACCTAAGATGAAACTGGGATCGTTTCTTGTCCTTGCCGCTTCGCGGATGAAGCTCACGAAGAATGAGAATGGGGGGAAGACGACTTGCTTCTCCCTTTTGTATTTGGAGCCTTGTGAAAGCCACCTTTCTTGGAGGTTGAAGGGTAGCTTCTCCAGGATGGGTCTCACTCCACGAGCTGAATCTAGGGCGTTGAGACCTATTAAAGAATGGTCTTTCCTTGCGAACTCCAGTTCTTGCAGCAGGTCTCCAAGATCCCATAACTTCGAGTAGTCTTTATTCGTGATCTTGGGGAAGCTCTCGATTCTTTTGAAGAGTGAATCCTCGACTGCTTCAGGGCTGCCATAGGTCTCTTCTAGCCTTTCCCACACTAGGTCCAGACCTACTTGGGGTTGATGTGCGTTTGCCGTCCGAAGTCTCTGCGCTTGCTCCCTGGATACGTTCCCCAGGAACTTGACTAACAGGTTGAGCTCTTCCCTTGCTGAGAAGTCCAAGCTGTCGATAGCATCTTTGAACGTGAACTTCCACGTCCGGTAGTTCTCAGGGCGGTCGTCGAAGCTGATGAGTCCTGCGTGCACCAAGTCGCGCCGGATCATGTACTTGGCTATGTCTGTCAGACCTGAGACGTCGGCGCGTTTGCCCCGTTCTGAGGTAGTTGCTGGGACGGTCTGTGCGGTCGCCTCTTCCTTGGCGTGGATGCGTGATGGCTGCTGGCCAGTGTGAGGGGCTGTTTTCTTCCGCGTGGGTGTACCTGGATTGCGAGCCTGTTGTGGTGCATCCGTGTGCGCGCTGGCGTGTGGATCACTCTTGTGGCTGTGGCTATCCCAGGCAGCATGTACCATTGCAGGAGCAGCATCTTCTCCTCGTGGGCCTGGCAAGTCTTCGTTGTCTGTGGAGTTGCTCCATCCGTGTTGGGATGGTGCGCTGGTGTTTACACTGGAGAGGCTCCTTACATAGTCTTCAGTGCGTTGGGCTGGATCCTCTGAGGCAATCCGTCTGTAGGGTAGCTCCCCGCCGTCCTGTCTCGCAGCTGCTTCTAGGACTTCGGCTTGGGCTATGGCGGCAGCGGCGTCTTCTTCTTTGCTTAGAGCCTCTAGATCCGCGTCTAATTCGGCCTTTCTACGTGCATTGGCAGCGGCGGTGGTAGCAGCGGCGGCGGCATTGGCAGCGGAGGCGGCGGCGGCGACCTGCTCCTCCTCTTCTATGCGCGCCTTTTCTGCCCTTACGGCTGCCTCTCTCCGACCATATTCGGCCCGGGCACGTGCGGCCTCTGCAGCGGCTCTCGCCTTGGTAGCGTTTGTGCTTGCGCTGGACGCGTTAGACTGCGCTGATCTTGCTGATCTAGATGAGTGCCTGGATATGCTTGAGCGCTGCGATGCGGTCTCCAGGAGGAGCTCTTTTCTCACGCTTTGAGCGTCTGTGATGGCGGCCCGCACGCGGCTGTCGCGTGCAAGATCAATGTTATTTTGTAAGTCTCTTTCTTGCAGGCTTTCGCCGGTGTTGGTTCTGGTCAAGTAGGTGATGTATGTTTCTGACAGCCCTTGGTAGCACGAGTGATCAGACTTTATTTGAATAATTGCCTGCGCGAGCTGTTGTGCATTATCGCCAATACTAACGACATTGCGTAACTCCAATGCGGTTGTTTCCCAGGCCAACTCTAATTTAGCGCGGTGCGCTTCAATGTCGCTCTCATATTTTTCGCGGCCCTTTTGTGTCAGTGTGACTGTCCGTTTGGGCCTTGCGCCTGCCTGCGCCTGTTGCAGATGCGCAGCGGTCTCTGTATCTGAGAGATCGCTTTCCTGCGTGATGTCTGGTGAGGCTCTGAGTTCTGCCATGCTGTTGTTGTGTGTAGGCCTTTTGCCAGTGCGTGTGGCGTGCGGTCTTTTACCTTATCAGCGTAGGGCGTCTGTCTCAGATGGTGCCGAGCGGTGTCCTGCAGCGTGCAGCGTTGGGGTAGCTGTACTTACAGGTGTCCGTTGGCTCCTCACTGTGGGGCCGAGCAGCGGGTGGACTCAGACAGAGAAAAAGGCAATTAGGTTTGTGTGTACAGTCTGTTTGCAAAGCTGCTGCCTTGTGTGCAGGGTTGCTTGTGCAGTGTAAGCTGCTTGCTTCTCTGTAAGGTTGCAGGCTGTGTGCAGTTTGCTGTATAAAGCTTGCTGCCCTGTCTGGCAGAGTGAAGCTGCTGCTTGTCCTGGGGTGCAGAGACTATTCTGTTTAGCATAAAGTCTTTGAGTAGTAGCTCCTGTGTGATTCCCTAACACAGGTCTTTGTTTTACTGTTCTGTTTAAACTGCTGCTTGTTTTTGCAGAAAGCTGTAGCAGTTTGCTGTATAGCTGTGTAGAGCTGCACTTTTGTAGCATGAAGGCTGTGAGTGATAGCTTCTGCGTAGACCTCTAATACACGGTCTCTCTCTTACTTTCCTGGAACCAGGGTCACGAATGATGTATGATTAGTTCCAGTAAGCTCAACTCATGTCCTCCCTCTTCCAAAGCATGACAAGTCCTTAATGTCTTTCTTAATTTTATTGCTGGATTAGAAAACACAGGAACTTGTAGGTGTGGTGTAGGCAGAGAGTGCTTCTCTATGTGGGATGCTTCTATGGGGTTAGACTATGGTAAGAGAGAAAGGCCTTACCAGGGGTGGATGCAGACAGGTCTGTACTCACTGTAATCTGGGGTGGAAAAGAAAGTGAGGGGCAGGGGT
The DNA here is from genome assembly GCF_040206685.1 of Ascaphus truei. Classification (NCBI taxonomy): domain Eukaryota; kingdom Metazoa; phylum Chordata; class Amphibia; order Anura; family Ascaphidae; genus Ascaphus; species Ascaphus truei. Next base: position 35,114,059 of record NC_134487.1, read on the forward strand.
CACACTAAAGGTTGAGTGGGACTGCACTAACTGTCAGCAAAAGACAGGGGAGAACATGGGAAAGTCCATTAACTGGGAGGACTGGAGAAGCTGCAGTAGCAGTTCACTGATTATGTGCTCAGAGGCAGAAAATGCAACATTGTTGCATGTTACACAGGCACAGTGTGTGTATGTGGAGCCAATGCCTGCAGCTGAACTTAAGGAGCTGACAAGCAGAAGGGGGGTCGGGCAGGAATGTGATTCTTGTTCCATGACATTTTTTCTCTCAATTTCCTTTAATTCAACATTTTTAAAGTTTTTTGTTTTTTTTCCCACATCCTTATGGGCACTTTTCTTTGATACCGTATGTGTGGTTTGTTTTGTCCAATGATGGCACCACTTTTCCCTTAAAGCAGCAGTCCAAGCTGCCGTTTTTAATTTTTAATTTTATTTTTTCCCTGTAATATGTGCATCAATACAATCCACACAATGATAAATAATTAGCTAAGTTGCAGATCAATCCGTTCTCCTGTGATAGATCGGTGAAGATTTGGCTTGGGGGTTCACTAAATGGCTGCAGAAGAGTATTCTGCAGTCAGTGGAACACATTGGCATATCAAAAAGACAAAGTTCTGTGGGGAAGATCATGTGACCAGGCAGTCACTAGATACAATTGGTGCACTGCTAGAGAGAGGGAAGGGCTCAAAAAGAGGTGTGTACCAGAGCCTGTTTCAGAAGAGGAAGGGGATGTGACTTTGTAAATGGTTGCTATAGAAACAAAAAAGTTTGTTACATACCTTAAAAATTGAATTCAGAATTGTTTTAAAATAGAAACAAATGCTACAAGTATTTTCTCATAGTACAGAACTGATTTTTTTAAAAAAAAAAACACATGTAGGATGTTGCTTAGTCTGCAGCTTTAATACATTGTACGTGCCTCCCAGACACCCCACTGTATTTATAAAGGAAGCAGGGGTTCTCCAGATCGAAATTTTAGTGCCGGGACACCCTGCTTCCCGAGATACTTACATGAGAAGGTGCCGCCGGTACTGCTAAGAGTTTTAAATCCTCTGCATCACGCAGGCCAATAGGTAGCTGCCACGAATGGCATCACGGCTTCGTACTGGCCCGCAGGAAGCATGAGGGATTAAGAACTTCCATTTTGTTTCCCCTGGAAAGGATGCTACGGGCAGCACCTTTACCCAGTAAGTATCTTTGGAACCAGCGGGTACCTGGAGCTGAAATTAACGTGACTCAGCTCTGGTTACCCCATGCTTCCTATATATGTAATATATCCGTAATTATCTTTGGGGTTCACAAACTTTTCTCGCTAAAATATATATACATGTGTGTTTGTGTGTGTTTGTGTGTGTGTGTGTGTGTGTGTGTGTGTGTATGTATATATATATATTTTTTTTTCCTGTATACATATATACAATTATACACAGTTCTGTTTTTAATCATCTTTTCGAAACATTTGAGATGAATATTCACTTTCCGCCTGGGCCGGTGTGTCAGCAGCATCAAACGTTCTTCCAGGCGCCTTTTATTCAGGAATCAGGATAGAATTGTTGTCTTTATCTTTATAATGCTCTTAAAGATAATGGAGCAGTACAGTAACCGTTGATGCTTGACATACAGGACCTGCCAGCAGTGTAATCCCGGTCTAGACAACCACGGTTATCGCCGGCTTTAAATGAATAGTAGTGTGTGTACAATGGGACTAGTAGGAGGGGGCACACATGCTGGCAGTCATTTGAACAAATTCCTCCTGCAATAAACACATATGCTTCTTCCCAGCAGGCAGCACTATCAGCTACTTCTCCAGAAAAGTGCTTGGTGGGGAGATTATCTCTTTTATCTTGAAGGGTCTTACTGTATTTAACCAAACTTTAAATAAGCTGTCTGATTCTTTTCCTTTCAGATGTTCTCCGCATGAAAGCTGAAATGAATACATTCAAAGCATGCATACATTAGGTCAACGGTGCGCAAACTGAGGGGCGCGGGGCGCGAGGCTTTATTGAGGGGGCGGGGGCAGGGGCCGCGTGGCGGTTACAGAGGCCCCGCGCTAAGAGCGTGAGGCCTCTGTAAATTTACTTACTGGCTTCTTGTGCACGCGTCTCCATGGCAACGCGGCGTCAAATGACGCCCGTTACCGTGGAGATGTGAAGTCAAATGATGCCGCGGGTCACGTGACGTGATGTCACATGACCCCGCAGCGTCATTTGACACATTATTAGAGGCGAGGGGGGGCGCGACTGAGGAGGCAGCAGGTAAGGGAGTTTGGGCACCTCTGCATTAGGTAATAATATACAAGGTATTTTTCTGTATTTTATTAAAAAAAGAAAAACAGACTTAGGAAATGCTCTTAAGGACTGTGACATTTCCGGGTGCTAAATTGCAAGTTAAGCATGATACCTGTAACACAAATAACATTTTAAATGTATGATAATGAAAGATATGTATGTCTATGTCTTATGTTTTAGTCCGCTAAGCAGCCTTTATTCGAACAATCCAAATAGCATGTAATTGCGGTTCTTCTGTAATATGTTTTGGTCATCTAATTCTAGCGAGTTACTGTACTGTATCTTTAGGGGATTAATCAGTTAATAATTAATAAGGCTTGCTGATGGAAAATCTTATTTTTTCTGAATGTTCAGCAATGGTCATGCATTTAGTTGTTGGTAAGAATATGAAACAGAAGAATAAATAAAACCAGAATGTTACTTCGGTTAGGATATTGAGACGGATTGACGCGTTTACTGCAGCAATAGTAACTGTATTATGGGGTTTTATACTTATGGCGAAACAATAATTCAATAATGTACTATACAGAGAAACAATTTTCCTATGAGCCTTTCATGAGATAAAGCAATGTAATATACTGTAGCTCAAGAGTATTCGATAAAGGGTTCCGTTCAATGGAAACCTCAGCTTGTTAAGACATTCCAAGAGACTGCCTGAATGGGGGGCCATGGAAAATCCCCAGTATATTCAGCAACATACTGTACAGGCTTCTATAGCAATCTTAACCATTATTATGCCAAGTGTTCTATCTCACTCCTTTTTCCTTTTATTTCTTTACCTCTACATTTTTATTATGTTTCTTTCTTTTCTTTATTTGTACAGCAAAAAAAAAAAAACCCTTGTGAGCACATTCACGTCTCAGAAAGGTCTGCAACCCTGCTTTTCCCCATTATCTCTTAGCTTACAGTGCTTCCGCTGTAGCCAGGGATTCTGGGTAATGACATGCAAATGAGCACTCACAGTGTATCACTTTTTGCTTCTTGTCCATTTTAACATGGACCCCTATAAGGTTACGCCTGCCGCTTTGCACAGCTTTTTCAGCACAGCCTGGGTTAAAGAAGTGCAGAGCCAGTAACCCTTCTCACAGACAGCTGTTTTCAAATTGCTACATTGTTTTTGTAGCTATAGCCCTGTAAAGTCTAATGCAATTTGCATCAGTTTCACATGTATGGGCTCTGTCTCACTCAGCATGATGTAAAACTCAAGCTGTAGGGAGACCCACGCCCACATATAACCACACCCCCATATTGTATTTCATAGCCCTGCCACATAACTCACCCCCAACATCACAGACCCTGCTGCCGGGTTGCCAGGTGTCCAGTATTGAACCGGACTGTTCTGTATTTGGACACAGTCCAGTAAAAAAATTGAGGTAATACTGGACATGTATTACCTCTCTGGACATAGTGACCTGACCGGCTTGGAGGGCTGCCAGATATCTCCAAGCAGAGAAAGAGCAGGGAATTTGTTAGGGGGCTGTGCCGCTTCCTCCATCCTGATTGGTTGCTGCTGGGTAATGCAGCCAATCAGCAGGAGCTGTCAGGAGCCTGAGGGTGGGGCCAAGGAGAGGAGGAAACACAGCATGTAGCACAGAAAGAGGTGTGTCTCTCTTGAGCGTGTATTTATTTATTTATTTATTTATTTATAAAATATTTTACCAGGAAGTAATACATTGAGAGTTACCTCTCGTTTTCAAGTATGTTCTGGGCACAGAGTAAAACAAAATAATACATGGTTACAAATACAGTTACATAAAACTGTGTATACAGTGTATGTGTCTCTCGAGCGTTTGTGTGTGTGTATCGGGCGTGTTTGTGTCTGTGTGTGTCTTGAGCGTGTGTGTGTGTGTCTCACGCGCATCGCACATATCACCATTGCGTCCAGTATATTTTTAGAAGCCGTCTGACAACCCCACTGCCGGCAGACAACAGATCCCCTGCTCTGGAGGTGAGAAGGGATCTCATGCAAATGTTACGCATTTGTGAAGCCCTTTCTCATGTTCCGCAGTGTGGGACTAATGACAGCACTGTAACTACGATGTACTTTTAATATGTTTCATATATTTCACATTAAAGAAAAATTAAAAAAAAAAAAAAAACCCTCTCATCCAGTTTGCGCAAACCTCAACTAGGTTTGAAGCATCAGTGTCAATGGTCTGGGTTATTTTCCCTCTGTCCTGTCTCATCCAATGCCGTCCTACGCGTTTCACTGCAGATGCTGCTTCCTCTGAGCTGGAGAAGACTGAGGGCTCCATTAAGCAACATATATGTTCCAGCAGCTGGTGTTCATTTGGGCTCCCTTTGCGTGTCTGATCTGCCTGAGGTAATCCCGGAGGACAGCTTCAACTACAAACAGTATCCATTTCAACAACAAAGTATTATCTCTGAAAGGCTTGAAAATCTTCTACACTTGCGACTGTATCAGCTGCTTTTCTTTGGAAACTGTCATCTCTATTTTTGAAACATATTGCACTATTTGTGTTTTTTCTGTCTTGATCCCTTTATATTTCTTGGGAGGATTTGCGCCCTGGTAAATTTTGAAGAATTAAAAAAAAAAAAAATCTGCAAAAAAATACACATTTAATGTACGTCTTACTCCTATTAAATTGATAGAATACAGTACTGTATATGACAAAATAGTTGGAAGTTTGAGATAGATCATAAGGATACTCGTATTGTTCTTGCATCACAATAGTGTAGTTTAGGTCAAGGTGAGCAAGGCGGTTGCCCTGGGTCCCATGCTTTTGGGGGGCCCTGCGCTCCCTTGTCTCCTGTTGGTACCCCGGAATCCAACTTCCGCCCGACTGGAGGAGGGAGCTGGAGGAGAGAGCACGGGGGCCCCTGACCGATGCAGGGCCACTTCTCATTCCAAGATAAGAGAGAGGTATGGGTGTGTTGAGAGGGGGGGGGGGAGTTTTTACCTCTTACCTTCTCTCGGGCGGTCCTCCTCCTGCAGCGTCGTCTTGTGATGGCGACCCGACATCAAATGCCACTGTGACGTCACATGATGCCACGTTGCCATGACAATGTGATGTCATGATGCTGCTACATTGCTGGAGGAAGGCCGGAAAGTACCCTTACCTACTGTACTTCTACCGGGGGAGGCGGGCGGGCGCTGCCAGCGTGCCACCTTGGGCCTCGCAAATGCTAAGGATAGCCCTGGCTCAGGTGCGACAACCTGGTGCCACTGTGCTAGACATACTCCCTAATAATAATAATAATAATAATATTAATATTGCATAGTGAATGCTTTATTTAAAGTAACTTTTATATATGTTTATGTAGTTACCCAGTCACCTAGCTAGCTTCAACCTTGATTTTTAATTATGTTTCCTTTTGGATAGTAATTTAAAGCTGGGATTGTTCAATCTATATTAGATAGTTGGCACTGTATACAAAAATAGCCCATCCACAGCATAAGAGCATCCACTAGATGTTCGTGATATGCATGATTACAGTCTGCAATGCACTGCGGCTTTATGAGGCATGTCGTTTTTGATTGCTAGGACTCCCAACTTTTCCTTAGGAAAAGTATTTGAGTTCCAGTGTTGTCATTATGAACAGTCTACCTCTATTCTTAATTATGTAAATGAAACAGTGATTGCATACTGATTGTTTAGTGGAGAATGAATATAGTCACCTATGCAGATGTAAGTACTGCAGGGTCTCTGCAATTCTTTTAGATGGCGAAAGGTCATTGTTTGTAATTTCAGAATTTAAGTAGCTAAACATATTAAAAAAAAAAATAAAGTTTGTGCCACCATGTTAAAGCAGCAATCCCAGCCAAATGTGATTTTTTTTCTTCCTAGTGTATATTATCTGAACTAGAGGTTCCCCCGGAGCTACATCGGTTTACGGATTACTGCTGTAGTGCATTACAGAACTGGTTGTAGAGTCATTGTATGGCTAAACCTAATATTCAATAAAATAGCGCTTGCATATTTTAGGAAGAAGGTGTTATATAAGTTATATAATATAATCAGCAGGATACATCACAAAGGTATGATATAGAGAGAATATAAAAAATATATATATATATATATTAATATATATATATATATATATCCTTATTAAGGTTATGGTGGGTAAAAAAGGGTTGCAGACCTGTCTAAGACATGCAAATGAATATACAGGAATATTTACAGTTGATATATATACCATAATACTGAGTTAAGTTATGGTGAGTAAAAAAAGTGACAAAAACCCTCCACAGGAAAGCAAATATGCAAATACAACTGTATGCTCATCTGCATGTCTTAGGCAGGTCTGCAACCCCGCCTTTCCCCATCATCACCCAGCATACAGCACTTCCACTGCAGCAAGGGATTCTGGAAAATGACATGCAAATGAGCACACAGTGTCACTTTTTGCCTCAAAAACCATTTTTAACATGGTTCCCTATAGGCTTAAGCTTGCTGCATGGTCACAGCTTTGAGCACAGCCAGGGTTAAGGTGCATACCCAGAAAACCACCCACAGACAGCTGTTTCGACCTTGATGGGTCTCATCAGTGTGGGGTTGATTTTAACTGGGTATGCATGAGAGGCTATGGGATAGGCTATACCATAATACTGAGTTAAGTTATGGTGAGTAAAAAAAGTGACAAAAACCCTCCACAGGAAAGCAAATATGCAAATACAACTGTATGCTCATCTGCATGTCTTAGGCAGGTCTGCAACCCCGCCTTTCCCCATCATCACCCAGCATACAGCACTTCCACTGAATCCCTTGCTGCAGTGGAAGTGCTGTATGCTGGGTGATGATGGGGAAAGGCGGGGTTGCAGACCTGCCTAAGACATGCAGATGAGCATACAGTTGTATTTGCTTTCCTGTGGAGGGTTTTTGTCACTTTTTTTACTCACCATAACTTAACTCAGTATTATGGTATAGCCTATCCCATAGCCTCTCATGCATACCCAGTTAAAATCAACCCCACACTGATGAGACCCATCAAGGTCGAAACAGCTGTCTGTGGGTGGTTTTCTGGGTATGCACCTTAACCCTGGCTGTACTCAAAGCTGTGACCATGCAGCAAGCTTAAGCCTATAGGGAACCATGTTAAAAATGGTTTTTGAGGCAAAAAGTGACACTGTGTGCTCATTTGCATGTCATTTCCAGAATCCCTTGCTGCAGTGGAAGTGCTGTATGCTGTGTGATGATGGGGAAAGGCGGGGTTGCAGACCTGCCTAACACATGCAGATGAGCATACAGTTGTATTTGCATATATATATATATATATATATATATATATATATATATATATATATATATATATATATATATATATTAGCTGATATACCTGGCGTTGCCCTTGATGTAATGTTCTGGCTCCCCCATACTCCCTCTCAACTTCCTTCCCCCCCTCTTCACAGCTGTTCAGGCTTCCCCCCCTTCTCTCCTGACTCCCTCCCCTCCTCTCTCCTGACTCCCTCCCCCCCTCTCTCCTGACTCCCCCCCCTCTCTCCTGACTCCCTCCTCCCCTCTCTTCTGACTCTCTCCCCCCCTCTCTCCTGACTCCCTCCCCCCCTCTCTCCTGACTCCCTCCCCCCCCTCTCTCCTGTCTCCCTCCCCCCCTCTCTCCTGACTCCCCCCTCTCTCCTGACCCCCCCCTCTCTCCTGACTCCCCCCTCTCTCCTGACTCCCCCCCTCTCTCCTGACTCCCTCCCACCCTCTCTCTCCTGACTCCCCACCCTCTCCTCCCCTCTCCTGATTCCCCCCTCTCCTGACTCCCTCTCTCCCCCCCCCCCTCTCCTGACTCCCTCTCCTGACTCCCTCTCTCCCCCCCTCTCTCCTGACTGAATAGCACCCCCCTCTCTCCTGACTGAATACCACCCCCCCCGCCTGTCCGCTGTGCGCCGCCATCTTAGCCACTCGGCACCGCGAGGCAGCTGCAGGAGGAAGGGGGTCCTTCCGGGCACCGCCATCTTACCACCACTCGGCGCCGCGAGGCAGCTGCAGGAGGAAGGCTGCCTGCCCACTGCCTGTCCCCCCGCCAGGGAGGGAAGTAAGCACTTGGGAGGGAAGTGAGCGCCGGGGGGGGAGGGAAGTGAGCGCCGGGGAGGGAGGGAAGCGAGCACCGGGGAGGGAGGGAAGTGAGCGCCGTAGAGGGAGGGAAATGAGCGTTTGCGGCTGGGGCAGGAGGGCCGCGCCGCGCTTCCCCTCTGTCCGTGAGCCGGTTCATGGCGGCGCACGTGAGGGTGAGTGTGATGGGGGGGGGAGAGAACAGAGAGAGAGAGTGTGTGTGTGTGTGTGTGTGTGTGTGTGTGTGTGTGTGTGTGTGTGTGTGTGTGTGTGTGGCGCCGAGGGGGAAGAGAGTGGCAGTTGGGTGACGTCAGAGCCACCAATTTGATTGGCCAGAGGCTGAGGACCAATCAGATTCACCGCAGCTAGCACTAACCTTTCGATTTTATATATATAGATATATATTATGAGATAAAAGACAAACAAATGCAAATAAATAAAAAATGACCAATACATTATTATGATTACTGCTGGTTGGAGCAAGGACAGTAATGTGTGCTATATGTGTATCATTATCGAAGTTGGGGAAGGTCCAGGGTGCTTTATTCCACGGAATAGGAACTGAGGCATGCTAAAGCTTAGCACCTTTCTGTGGCTCTGGACCCATGTGTCCTTGTCAAAATATCCTTATGCTTTCAATTGGATACCTTAAATTAGAGAGGTGGGAATTGCCTCTTTGTGCCTGGAAAGCACTGGTTAAAGAAAAGTCTCCTTCCTCTGGCAATAACTCAACCAGGCATGGTGTTTGGTGCAAAAAATGGCCATATCTTTTTAAGAAAAAACACCAAAAGCTATTTAATCATGACCTTTTCCCACAGTGACCTTGCGGCAAACAATGTCCTGAAGCTGTTCTGAGGAGGGGTTGCACTTTGCACTGCATCACTAGGTGCCACTGCTCCCTTGCAACAGCTGCTTCACCATTTTTGGCCTCTCCCAATAATTTGGCTCTGTGCAGGTCACCCCTGCTGCATGCCTCGGGCCAGAGAGGGCAGTAACTTTTATTACTGCACACAGTTCACATAAACACATTTCTTAATCACTAAAATCTTCTTAGAGAGATTTTTAAACCAGGTATAAGAAGTGACCAGGAGTGTGTACCACAAATACTTTGCCACCATGTGCAGCAAACAAAATAATGTCACCGTTTTCCTATTACTCAGCTGCTATGAAGTCTGGAACATATACTGTAACCATCCTTGGTGTAATCTAGTATTTTTTTATTAGGCTTTAGCGGGGCTCTGAAACTTACTTCTGATTGATAGAACGTCGTCTTTCTTCTCTACAGTGATTCATTTACAGATGTAGCAATGCTGTACTAAAGATTTCCGACAGTGGGGTAAACTGTGTTCATGTGACCACAGCGGCCCCGGCGCCAGAGAATTAATGCTTTGAGGGGTCGGATTCAGAAGCAGGGACCCCTGCCGCATGACCATGTCAGACTCTCTGTGGCGCCATGGACTTTTCCTTCTTTCAACCACGGCTCTCGAGACAGTAAATCTTGCTACATCTGTAGATTGACCAAATAAAGCCATACTAGATTCAGGTTGAGAATACAAATGAGTTAAGAATTTACTCTACACACAGTTATCAAGGACTTGTGAATGGGTTAGACTTAGAGGATACAAAACCTCTGTGATAGTGGGGGCACATACCAGTGTTTACTAATTATTGCAATGCTACAATAATACACCTTATGTTCAATTATAGGTTGTATAGATATGGATATGTAGCCCCCTGTAAACAGCACAGGCTATACATATCTTTCTCCTACTGAGGTAAGTCCTGTTAAGTAAGGGCAGGCACCAGTAGTAATCATGGGTTTTCCCCCCATCAAGCCCTGCCTTGAGTGATAGATGCAGGCCCCTGACTCTGCTGCAGGCATGAGACAGAGGGGAGGTCCTGCTGACATCATGAGGGGTGGGGCTGAGACTATTTAGCAGCCCATTCCTGTAAGTGACAGTCAGTCTACTTGGGAGTTTATCCGAGTCTGTCCTGGGAGTTGGAAGAGAGCGGAGTAGGTCGAGCTCTCTCCTGGGAGCAGGAGAGATACTAAGAGGACTCTGGCCTATGATAGTCAGCGAGTGAGCAGAGCTCCGGTGGAACCAATGCCCCTCACCTGATGAGGGGGTGATGGGGAGGATCTACCAACCGCCCAGAGGGGACCCTCTGAGGTGGGCACTGGGGTATTGAGGCCCCTCACAGACCATCCTGTGGAGTACCTCTTGGAGGGAAGGAGAAGAGAGGAAAAAGGCTGTACACCTTGGGATCTCTGTGTGTGCTGCTACTGCTATTGCTGTTGTTGTTGCGGCTGGATGCTGCAAGGCTGCTGTGTGTCATCTAGATACAATAAAGAGAGACATTGCTGATCTTACTAAAGACTATTGTGTGATTCTGGAGCATCCACCCTGGGACCAGGGGTCACTTCTTCTATACGGGTCCTACTCCATACCCTGGGAAGGTATGAGGATGGAGGCGCTGCACCACCACTAAAAGAATGAGGCAACTACCCCAGAAGCCTGGTCCTGTCTCCCCAACAACATCGCGGGAAGCTCAGGCCCTCCTGTTACCGGCAGGTATGCACTACTCGAGCACATGTAACCAGCCCTCACACACCCTAGATATAGCATCTGTGTCTGGGGGGGGGGGGGAACAAGGGTTACACATATGTTGTGTGTGTATATGTATATATGAATATATATTCTTTAGGAAAGAGTGCAAGAAATGCTTCTATGGCGTAATAAAGTTTTTATTAGGCTAAGGTTTAAAAAGTACATAAAAGTGCACACTTACAATCACAGTGGCTGTTTATGTGAACAAGATATGCAGGTACTGTAACCTATTGTTTCCAGGGTAAGGCTTGTCTGCAGGGTGAGCTTTGTCCTTCCGCGGGGGGTGTTCTCTGGCGTGTCAGGGTCGGAGAATGCCCTCCGTCCGGTATCCGGAGTCGGCGGATGATGATGTCACCTCCTCAACCCGGCTATCGGCCAGCGTAGCTTTGCACAGTTCTGCCAAGTCTTTGCCGGGTCTGCTTGCTTCCTCACACTCTCACTCTACGCGTTTCGTGGGTGCTCCTCACGCTTCCTCAGGAGCCTTGGCATGGCAATGGCATTTTTATATCACTTTGACGAATACAGGTCTACTGAAGCAATTTTACTTTACTTTTAAAAACATTTGTATTGGCATCCCATTTTTATTTCAGTGCATTATTTATTTGGTCAAATTATCACTTACTAAGAGAAGGGAAATTGTGCCATGTTGACAATTAGTCCAAGATCTATGCAAAACCTTCATGTCTGTGTAATACAAACTTATCACAGGGATTCTTACTTTTTGCCTTAGTTTTCATATCTGCTGAACAAAGGAACCCTGTGAAAGTGTTACAGTAACTTATATCAACCTGACTACAAACTATCAAGATTCTACTGTACTTGATAAATACACATAAGAGTCATGCACTATGGCACAGTGACATTTAATCAAATCAAAGAATGTGTCTGTCTTTCAATTCCCTGTCACTATGAGACTGAATTTTCTGGATGCGATTGAATGAGACTTTGACTGATACGGAGGGCAGAACTGTAATTGTTCTCAGAAAACATTCAGAACTCCAAATACCTGATGGGAAGTTAACACCTATCTATCACTTGTGGTGGCTTCTATAAGAAAAGAAAAAAAGATTTTTTTGGTAAGAATGTTAAGTCACATCCTGAGCACAGCTTCCAAATATTATTTAATGTTTAACATCAACAGTGTTCATGCATTAGAAAACTTGGCAAAATAATTTTGTGTCATTTTACATGATATAAAATAGACTCTCGAGGAGAAAGGGAGGCTTTTATACTGTATTCCAGGGACAACTATGCAGGGTTGTAGAACTGTGCTGCTTTTGAACTGGGAGAACATGGTCTGACTATTAATGACAACTCCTTAAAGCTGCCGTTCAAGCTGCCATTAAAAAAATATATTGTTCCCCCCCCCCCCCCACCATTCAATATGTTCATCAATACAATCTGCACACTGACAAGTGATTAGCTAAGATCCCGATCGATCCGTTCTCCTGTAATCAATCGCTGAATATTAGGCTCGGGGGTTCTTTATATCACTTTTAGGGCTGCAGAAGATTTCCCAAGATGCAAAGTTCTGTGTGGAAGATCATGTGACCAGGCAGGCACTAGATACAATTGGTGCGCTGCTAGAAAGAGGGCAGGGCTCAAGAGCCAGAGACTATCTCAGAAGAGGAAGGGGATGTGACTTTGTAAATGGTTGCTATAGAAACTAAAATGCTTGTTACATTAGAATATATTCAACATGTCTTTACAAATTGTTGTTTAAAAAAAAAAGTATTTTCTCCTAGTACAGAACTGATTTATTAAAAAAAAAAAAAAAAAAAAAAACATATGTAGGATATTGCTTGAACTGCAGATATAAAGCCTTGGGCTTGTCACGTTATCTCACAGTAATGCAGACAGCAAGTGCTGTATTTTATGTTTTACAGGTAAATATTATTTGTGCCAAGAGCATTCTGGGTATACTGGCAAGAGCTGTATACTAATATAAATATGTAATATATGATAAAGTATTATTATTACTATTAATATTCAGAACAGGATTACTTCTACTACTTTATTTGAAAGCAAGACGCTCTGAGACTTTCTTCTTACCTTGCTCATTGTTCTATAAATACTGATTTACCTACCGCTCACCTAATAGTCTTAGTTATTTACGAAAGTGTACCAGGTGCATAAGGGAATATAATACATACATATACATTACATACATACATACATACATACATACATACATACTGTACATACACACATATATATATATACAGTGCTTGTCAAATCACCCACAAATCTACTCGCCGAACCAAAAAATCTACTCGCCACCTAGTCCCGCCCCAACCCCGCCTTTAGTCCCGCCCCTAGTCCCGCCCCCAACCCCACCTCTAATCCCGCCCCCAGCCCCGCATTTAAAAAAACCATAAATGAAATAAATTGAATAAATTCCTAGTAAGAACATTCGTTTTTGACATAAGTTTATTTATTGTATTACATTATACTACAATTAGTCCTTGTGTATAAATGTCAAATCTAGAAAAAAAGCCAGATGTGAATGACTAGTTTCCTGAACCCCTTAACCAGTGTCTGGACGTCCCCACTTCACAATATTTAAAGCAGCAATCCCGCCTGGGATCTTACCTGATCTGCAGTCCGTCAATGTCCAGGTACCCTCATTCCCGCAATGTTATACATTGGAGGGGATGTGTTCCCTACCTGTCTTCTGGGTTAGGGGGGGTTCCGATGTCTCCCGTGTGAAGCTTGAGTCAGATCTGGAAGAAAGCAGTATAGGTTATTTCGGTGTAGTGTAGGGCAGTTAAGATATACAGGGTAAATAAGATATCCAGATCCAGATTGTGAGACAGAGAGACGGAGAGAGAGGGTGAGAGAGATGGAGAGAGAGGGTGAGAGAGACGGAGAGAGAGGGTGAGAGAGACGGAGAGAGAGGGTGAGAGAGACGGAGAGAGAGGGTGAGAGAGACGGAGAGAGACGGAGAGAGAGGGTGAGAGAGACGGAGAGAGAAGGTGAGAGAGACAGAGAGAGTGTGAGAGAGACGGAGAGAGTGTGAGAGAGATGGAGGGTGAGAGACAGAGAGAGGGTGACTGTGGGGGGATGGGGTGACAGGGTGGGGTGATTGGGGGTGTGGGATGACTGGGTGGGGTGATTGATTGGGGGTGGGGTGATTGATTGGGGGGTGGGGTGATTGGGGGGTGGGGTGATTGGGGGGGGTGGGGTGATTGTGGGGGTGGGGTGATTGGGGGGTGGGGTGATTGGGGGTGTGGGGTGACTGGGTGGGGTGATTGATTGGGGGGTGGGGTGATTGATTGGGGGGTGGGGTGATTGGGGTGTGGGGTGATTGGGGGGGTGGGGTGATTGGGGTGTGGGGTGATTGGGGGGTGGGGTGATTGGGGGGGTGGGGTGATTGGGGGGGTGGGGTGATGGGATGTCTGACTTGGTGGGGATTACTGACTGTCTCTGGGTGGGATGACTGGGCAGGGGGTGGGATGACAGACTATGACTGACTTTTGACTGACTGGGTGGGGGGGTGACTGACTTTTGACTGACTGGGTGGGGGGGGGGTGACTGACTTTTGACTGACTGGGTGGGGGGGGATGACTGACTGGGTGGGGGGTGACTGGGTACCTCTGGTGTCCTACCCGTTCTCTCTCTCTCATACACACACACACACTACACACTCTCTCATACCCATACACACACTCTCTCATACCCATACACACACTCTCTCATTCCCATACACTCTCTCCCTCTCTCTCGTATACCCCTCTCTCTTTCTCCCATACCCCCCTCTCTCTCTCTCTCTACCATACCCCCCCCTCTCTCTCTCTCTCTCCCATACCCCCCTCTCTCTCTCTCTCTCTCCCATACCCCTCTCTCTTTCCCATACCACACACACACACACACACACACACACACACACCCTGCTACTACCTCTCGCCCCGCGTGGGCAGCGGGAGCACCGGAGGGAGGGGAGAGAGACACCCGAGCCGTGCGGGCACCGGAGGGAGGGGGGAGAGACACGAGCCGCGCGGGCACCAGAGGGAGGGGGGAGAGACACGAGCCGCGCGGTCACCGGAGGGATGGGGGGGAGAGACACGAGCCGCGCGGTCACCGGAGGGAGGGGGGAGAGACACCCGAGCCGCGCAGGCAGCGGGAGCACCGGAGGGAGGGGGGTGAAGCACCAGAGCCGCGCGGGCAGCGGGAGCACCGTAGGGAGGGGGGTGAAGCACCCGAGCCGCGCGGGCAGCGGGAGCACCGGAGGGAGGGGGGTGAAGCACCCGAGCTGCGCGGGCAGCGGGAGCACCGGAGGGAGGGGGGAGTGACAAGCGAGCCGCGTGGGCAGCGGGAGCACCGGAGGGAGGGGGGAGTGAAACCTGACCCACGCGGGCAGCACCGGAGGGAGCGGGGGTGAAGCACCTGAGCCGCGCGGGCAGCGGGCAGCGCCGGAGGAAGGGGGGAGAAACACCAGTACAGTATATATAAATATTTATTACAGTGCATTAAATTCCCCCCCACCTCAAGCATCTGTCCACAATCCTCTCCATGACCGGATCAGTGCAGGTCTTGTAAGCAGGAGGTGACACAATTATACAGGAGGATATATAGGAGGAGGAGCAGCAGATGCACGCGCGCGCGCACCCCCAACCCCCCCCCCATTACTTACCCGTGCAGAGAAGGAAGGGCGGTTTGAAGTCCTGGCAACTCCAAGCCGCGTCACAGCCAGAGGGTTTTTTTTTTTTTTTCGAGCAGGGGATTTTGTTTTTGCAGAGCAGGGGAAAAGCTACTGGCCACGAACCAATATCCGATCGCAGCTGGCGAGTTGGCGACCGGGTTTGTCGAGCACTGTATATATATATATATATATATATATATATAATATATATATAATATATATATATATACTGTATATATATATATATCTATCTATCTATCTATATATATATATATATATATAGTGGAAGTGCTGGGTGATAATGGTGAAAGGCGGGGTTGCTCACCTGCCTAAGACATGCAAATGAGCATACAGTTATATTTCCATTTGCTATATATATATATATATATATATATATATATATATATATATATATACACACACAAAATGGCTGAAAGATATAAGAAAAATCCTACATCCAAAAGAATCCCTTTTGCATTGCACTCATGGACGGTGGCTAAATAAAGGGATAATGTTATCCCGGGTACAAATAATCCCTTAAAGCCATTCTATGGAATTGTAGACCATAGAAATAAAATAATACATTTTTAGTAATATCAAATATAGGACACAGGGTGTGAGGCTATATATACACAAATACGTGATTAAAATATTGGTGTGATGCTGTAGTAGGAATAGGGAATACTCAGTATGTGATTAAGGCAAAATTGCCAAATAAAGGGTTAATACTCCCTGAGTATAAATGTCCCTCCACAGGTACTTAGGAAAAATGAGGGATGCAGCGCTCCACGGATTTCTAAATAAGTAAATGTATTGTGCCACATTAAGTGTGGCACAATAAATTTACTTATTTAGAAATCCGTGGAGCGCTGGATCCCTCTTTTTTCCTAAGTGTACTTTGGATTTTGCCTGGCAGGTACTTCCTTGAACCAGCAGCACTGGTAAACTGTATATTTGTCTTATTTTGTGGAGTGCAGCCTAAACCCCTTTACCTCCACAGGTACTCACAGTTCTCTTAGTCATACTATGGAACCACATCAATCTCACATTAGGTAAATGTATCCATATACATAGTAGTAGATTTTTTTCAGTGTTCCTTGCTAAATGGAAACTGTTCACAAATGGTAACACTATCTCCAATTCACATGCATTATCCCATTTATTTATCCACCGTCCATGAGTGCAATGCAAAAGGGGTTCTTTTGGATGTAGGATTTTTCTTATATCTTTTATCCATTTCATTGTTATATATCCATCTGTAGAGACATTGTTATAAATCAATTGCGGATCCATTTGACTTACATGTTTTTCTGTTTTAAGTGAGAGATCTCGAGTCTTATGAAATAGTTGCCAATTGCTCTATGTGATACCTGGAAAGACTGTTGGATTGTGAATATTTTATAACCTACGGTATAAACCTCATGAGAGAGTCTTGTACTGGGGAGATAAATTGTCAAATGTACAGTACATTGACAGTCTAAGTCAGGGTTTCTTGGGATAAAGGATGGATATCCCTTTCAAACTGTGAGTTGATTAACCTACGTCAGGCCTGCACAACTCCAGTCCTCCAGGGCAGCAAACAGGCCAGGTTTTCAGGATATCTCTACTTCAGCACAGCTGACTCAATTAGTGGCTCAGTATGACTGAGCCACTAATTGAGCTAGCTGTGCTGAAGTAGGATATCCTGAAAATCTGGCCTGTTTGCGGCCCTCGAGGACTGGAGTTGTGCAGGCCTGACCTACGTTAACCAAGTCATTGGTTATCCAAAAATCTGCGGTGACTTTGTATCGCAAAATAACTTTCACCTAAGTCTAGGATGATAGCCAAGAAATCTGTGTTGCCACCTTTTTATGATAGGAGAGATAGAATCAGCAGTGAGATTAAACAAATGCCAGCATTAGACACATTTTTATTGGGAGAAGGAGTGGCTCAGTGAGTCTGAATCAGGTCCTATTCTCTGTGTCAGCTCCTTGTGACCTTGGGCAGGTCACTTTGTCTCCCTGTGCCTCAGTTGTGTGCCACAGATTGTAAGCTCATCAGGGCAGGGACTGTGTCTGTAAGATTCCTATGTGCTGCGTACTACACACTATACTGTAATTGTGAAGCACGTTGAGTCCCATTGGGAGAAAAGCGCAATACTGTATGAAATAAAGTTATTATTATTAAAAACTTTTTTTTAATGAAGCAGTTTTCATTTATGGCACTTGAAAGATCCATAATGTTACCCATTCCCATAAAAGGGATCTTTAACTATTAGCGAAAAGACACTTTAACCACCCGATTTGAGTTGATCTATTCAGGTTAAATGTAGGAAGCTGTTTTACTTTATTCTTCTCGCAGACTTCTCTGTGAAATTGAAAAATGTAAATCTAGATTTCTGAGTAATAAAAAAATAAAACCAGTAGAGAAATTAGTATTTTATAATTTTATGTATTGGATTGTTCTCTTTCGAACATCTAATATTGCTTTTTGACCAAGGATTGCATGGTTTATGGCCCCAACAATCTGATACATGGTACTGTATGGCTGTTACTAAATGCATTGTTTAGATATACAGTACAAAGTAATAAAGATATGAAGTCTTGTAATGCCATGTGTGCATGGATCCAGGTACACTATTTTAATAAGATGCTTTGCTAATAAAGCTTGAAGATTTTCTGATGATTTGTCTGGGACCCCATCTGTGATGACCTAAGTATTCTCTTCCTACGACGTCATTACGTTTTTCGTTGGCAGTTCACTACCATGGGAATGTTAAGGGCCATATTCACAAAGAAGTCTTCTGCCATGAGACACCTTCTGATGCTGGAGGATACCTTGCAGCCTATTGACTTGAATGGTCTGTAGGGTCTCTTCCAGTGTCCGAAGGTGTCGTATGGCAGAAGACTGCTTTGTAAAGGTGGCCCCTAAATCTTATTTAAAAAAATCTATATTTTTAAAGTGTACTACTTGTCTGATTTAACAGTAAATCACCTACTGTACAATTAACCTATTGAGCTGTCATTAGTCCACTTTAGTCATAGGTGGGACTGGTTCTTTAAACATATCTTCTGAACCAAATTTTGAAAGTGGTAAAGAATGTATTACATAGTGAAATGCTTTCATATTATAATGATTCCCGTGCACTTCAGAACTTCTTCTTTGAGAGGGGTAATAATGTTTTGGTTGTACTTTGATTTACTGTATCTCCTCTCCTTAACTCTTTACTTAAAGTCCTTTTTGACTACCGATCCAGATGCACATTATTTCAGAATCATTTCTGGTAATTTTTTCCTGCATGACGCAGTACCTTTGGCCTGTTTGGGAACTGCCACTTCCATACAGACTGATGAGGAATGTTAGTGCAAATCCACGGTTATAGCTGATCTGCCGACACCTGGGAGCCCTCTTTACATTGAGGTCCTCTGTGGCATGCCATATTCCTTTCCCCTAAATATTCATGGCTCCATTCCTTCTTTTGGGGATCCTAACTTAACAGGGTACTGTCCCTATCTACAACATAATACACAAGGGGGACTGGTCGGTACTATTACATTATAAACATTACTTATCTAATGTTCCTGAGGCACCTCTCCTCTTGGCCTCCAGGAACCTAACCTTCTCAAACCTTCCTCTTCTCTATATTAATACCCTCCATTATGTCATGATCCCATGGCTGTCCTTTATCACTTAGAAATATACAGTGTGACAGCAGATAAAAATCACCTGGCCCACCTAATCTCCCTATTTTCCTATCTGCTGTAGAAACCTCAGACCGTATATGATCCTTGACTTTCTTTTATATGCAGGGTAGACTTATATTTGAAATAAGGAACACTGACCCACCTAAAAAGCACTACATATGACCATATCAAATAGGTGAGAAAGATAAAATAAATAACTAAAGGAACCAATAGATGAAACAAAGATTAAAAGGGTAAGGAATGAAAGCAGCAGGTGATTCCACAGAAACAAGTGTACAGACAATAACAAGGTGTTACAGACAGGCCAGATGGAAACAAAAAGCTTTTATATCAGGAGAAGATGAGTGTTGGACTATGTACTGCATGACATAATGAAAAATGTATCAGAAATGTAATAGCACAGAATAGAATAAGGCATAATGGAAAATATCAACATGTAACATTTGAAAAAAAACATCTTCAAATTATATATTGGAATATAATAAGATATCTGATTTACTAAATGTTGCTAAGCCAAAAGGCATCTTACTGCATTCAATGAATGCACTGTACTGGGCTTTAAAGGTTTAGCACTGGTTATTAAATATGGCTCTATGCGTCTACACGTCCTTGGCTGCAATTTAAATTGTTGTTCTATACTCTGAATATCTCATATTGTGTATGTTTTTTATTTAGCATTGAAGGAAATAACTATGTTCCTCATTTTTATTTTTAAATTGCATTGTAATAAGTGTAACCTAGACAGCAGTAGCTTGGTTCCTGAAATACATTCTTAAATCAACTACCAACATGTTTTGAAGCAGGTAATAATAGAAGATTTCATGCATTTGACTTTACTTGTCAAAATATTGAAATGTATTGACTTTTACAGATCTTCCAATATTTGACACCTGAAAATAGGTACACTTTAATTTATCAGTCCTGGGTGGATATGATTCCAAGTACTGTAGGTACTGTATGAGTCCATAATATACGTAGTTTACTATATACAAATAACATTTTATTAGTAAAACAATTGCACTTATAGTATTTGTATATGCAGATATGCACAGACTCAAAAGGATGGATAGCTCCTTCTGTTAAAAGTATTGATCTGAAGGTTCTGAGCTTCAACCAATGGGTGCCAGAAACCGCTGAGCTCTAACTCACTGGTAGAAATATGTATAATAAGTGCAGTTGGTGTTCATAGATACAGGACTAGATAAATATGTACAGTACTGTAAATGATAAATAGTTACAGATAGAGCCTATATCAGGCTCTTCCAGCTTTAAGGGTCAGTCACAACATTTACTTACAGATCGAGACGCGCATATTTAAATTAAGAATGATATGTGCCGACCCACAATTTATTTGTTTATAAAATGTTTTTCCAGGAAGTAATACATTGAGAGTCCCCTCTCGTTTTTAAGTATGTCCTGGGCACAAAGTTATAATAACAATTCATGGTTACATGACTAAGATTCATCATTCATTCTCCAGGGAGAAGGAGTGGCTCAGTGAGTAAAGACACTGATTGACACTGAGATTGTTGCAGGGGAGCCTGGTTCAATTCCCGGTGTCGGCTCCTTGTGACCTTGGGCAAGTCACCCTGTGCCTCAGGCACCAAAAACATAGATTGTAAGCACTATGGGGCAGGGACCTGTGCCTGCAAAATGTCTCTGTAAAGCGCTGCATACAATTAGCAGCGCTATACAAGAACATGCTATTATTATTATTATTATTATTATTATTATTATTATTATCAGCATTATCAGCACAGGGCAGTGTATTAATCAGTGTGTGGATTTTTAACAATTCAGCCACAGACTGTGGAATCCGTGGATCGGATTCTTAGATAGCCATCCGGATTTTATGCAGTCGCGGATTTGAATTGATGCGCATAGATGGTTTAGTGCCCAATCTGCAGACGGATTTTAGTGGGGGATGGACGGAATTGTTCTAAAAAATCTGGGACATTCCAGTAAATGGATTTTGACTGGTTCGCCACACCTGAAAGCTGCAAGTACTCTTTAAGAACGGTTGTCCTGTCCTGAGTCTCTGTGGGACCTGATTTCCAACAGCATGCAGACCTTGGCGTGGGAAAAAGAAAAGGGGGTGCTAATTGTGTAATATTACTATGTGGTTATAACTGATAGTTTGGTCAAATAGCCAAACTCTCTTGCAGCCATTGAGAAAGGGGTCTTCCAAATCCCAAGGGAAAGTGAAAAGAGAAACTCAGGTGCATATTCCTCATTGAAATCACAATGGTAGGGCTCGAGAATATAGAGAAGTGTAGAGGACAGCAGAATAAGTCAATACAAATGTATTACATATGGCTTTAGTGTACTGAAGGTTCAGTAAAGCCTCAAATGATAAAATACATCAATGCATACAATAAAAATTATAATAAAAATGAAGGATCCCAGTGGGTGACTGATAAGTAATTATGACCTGGATAATATAGGGAGTATTCTCTCTAGATATTTAAGTAGACTCCAAAGGGACCAATACACATTGAATTGTTCCACAAGTAGGTAAGCTAGAAATACCACATTAGTTAACTCCTTTTGGGGAGTTTTTCAGATGATTACCATTGTGATTTCAATGAGGAATACTAATTGAGTCTCTTTGATAAAGCGCCCTGTGCGTGAAACATGTTAGTGTCTGTCAGGACTTTGTCTGTATGTTCTTTTAACATAATAAATCTTTGAACGATCCTTCCTCGCCGTACGTTACATTGGTGTGGCTGTTCTCCGGTTCCTGTGTAGATCGTGGATTGTACAGTTTATAGCACAACGGAATAAAGAATTACAGTTACAGGGTATGCAAGGGGCTACCGGGCATATTAAAACGAGGTAGCTCTGGGGTCTGGAGCCCCAGGAAAAGGACAGGTAGGGGCCAAGGCTTAACCTTTATTATGCTGGTCTCTGGGCCCCTTTCTGTCACAGTCCCTTCATAGCCTGTTTGGTGGCAACGCTACCTCCTAGTGAGTTTGGGCTGGGTTTGGGCTGGGTTTGGGCTGGGTTTGGTTAACTTTGCTGCATGATTTCTGAGAGCCCTGAGACCCTGGGTTAGCCGAGGTCCCATTGTTCCCCAGAAACCATCAAGGTATAAGTGCAATATGTGGCTCACCACGAGAGCCTGTAATGACTTGGATTGGGTGGGAGGTACCCCAGGTATAAGAGCAGAGCTATTGGGGTGGGCTCCTCCTAGTGGTCCTGGGTAGTGACGCTACCATCATAACACAGTAGGTTAGGAATAGTCAGTGTACGTTTTTGGGCACCTTTTTTTAATTCCGGTTGGTGGCGGTAGAATTGGGGTGCTGTGTGAGAATTTTTGGGTTGGGCTAACTAGTTTTAGTACCCGACGGGTAAGCGAGAGGCAGGTAGATGGCCAGGGTCGCTGTTGTTCCCTTTCACAAATACGTCCACGTGGGCAGGGTCGGCTACGAAAATGTCAGGGGCTTGGTGCAGGGCCTCTTACCTTCTCCTGCGTGATCTCTTGCTGTTGTCATGGCAACGCAACACCATGAGGAGGGATACTGACAGCAAGAGATCATGCAGGAGAAGGTAAGAGAGTTGCAGAGGCCCCGAGCTCTCCCCCCGACGATCCGTTTTAAGTGTTTTGAGCAAGAGCACGCGGCCTCTGTAACCGTGGGGCCTCTGTAACCGTGGGGCTCGGTGCTGTGGCATCGACTACACCGCCGTCAAGCCAGCCCTACACGTGGGTGAGCATGTATGTGACAGGTAACATCACCCATTAACCACTTAAGGGATAGAAAAGGGGTAGAATTTAAACAAGGCCCTGCTTACCAAACGCATCTGTGTTTTTTCTGTTGTTACACAAGTAGATTATCTTGTATATTATTGTCTGTGTGAGAGAGTCATTTTATAATATATTGCCGAATATGGTGGTGCCTTATAAATAAATTGTAGTATGTGATTTATTGTTTCTATTTAATATACAATAGTTTTCTATGAATCTTTTCACAGTGTTTTGCCAGGAGGTGCACAATTCTAGATAATCTGTTTACAATATGCTTGCTGATCTGTTATCATCAATTCTTATTCCGATGTTAAGAGCTCTGTTCTTGTACTACTCGGAAGAACAACCTTGTTAATAAAATTCCTGGGCGATGAACTTTTTTTACAAAACTGCAGAGCGCACCTTTAATTAATTCCTTTGGTCGTGTTAATAAAACAGGGCGTGATCCGAGAAAAGACCCCAGTCCTTGTTTACAGTTTTCATATAATCCATATTTTATTCCATATTTTTTTTTTTTTATATACAAATTAAACATATTTAGTATCTACATCTCAGTATCTAGAGATGTACATTGCTGTATAAATTCACTACGGTGCTTATTCTAGTTGCTCTGGATTTGTTATTGCCAAATTGCGGAGAACTGAAATGTGTGGAAAAATGATATTCTCTATTGCAAATCACATTTTCTAAACCGCTTCGATAAAAAGTTACAAACCGCCCGATTTGTTCTTGCTTTAGAAGTGAAATAACCTGACGGTGGTGCAAACTCCCTCCAGAGCTTTTTTGCGAGTTGTTTATGGAGCAGCACCACTTAGCAAAAATAGCCCTAAATCTCTTCTGCTTTTTCTTTTACAAACATCCACGTTTTATGCTATTCAACCCCCTTCCCCCCCCCCCCCCCCCCCCCCCAACGGCGAACTCTTATTCCCCTTCCGGGGCGCAAACAGCACACTGCAGGTCTCTCGCAGTACTGAAGTCACAATGGGGGTAAAGCAGCAATGATGTGCCCTGAGCCTGCCCCCGGCATTGGAAGCATCAGGGCATTCCACTGGCAATTACTAACATATAATGAATTCAAAGGAGCACTCACATTAATTCTCTTGTTAGCTGCCACGAGTGATCAGACCTCAAAAGAAAGCGATGTTCAGACAAGACCAGCAATAGCCGGCACACCAGAGGACTCGGTATAAACATGAATGTTTATTGTGGGGTCAACATTTCAGTCCCTGTTTGGACATTTGTCCGAAACGTTGACCCCACAATAAACGTTCATGTTTACACTAAGTCATCTGGAGTTCCAGCTATTGCTTTTCTCTACTTATTAAGATATAAGACATAGCCAGGAACAGCACAGGCTCAGCTTTATCCAAAAGGTATTACATTTTGTGTCACAGTTCAGTGTTTCTCAGAATACGGCAAGATTTTTCCCCTCTAAACAAAAAGGCTGTAATAGTAATAATTTCATGGCTGAGGAGGCAGTCACTGTTTTGCCTGTATGTTTAGTGAGTAAATAATGTGGATATTAGTATGTACAATGGTCATTTTCTGTTTAGTCAACAATTATTCCAGACTAAATGTAACTGAAAATGCAGTTTCTCATCTGACAGTTCATTAGTTGCACACAACATACCCTTTTTTTCAGCAGGAGGCAAATGAGTTTTTAGTACTGGTGCCCATTGAAAAGTTAATTGGAGCTGTGTCACAAACCGATCTTTTATTCTTGCCCAATCGTTACTAATGAAATGTGCCCTGCTGCTGATCACAGACAATGCAAACAGACAATGCAAACAGACAATGTTTGTTTTTTGTTTTGTTTTTTAAACAAGAAATGTAGTTACTTTTTAAGGGCTGTTATATAGTGGCCGCGTGCGCTACGCCTTGCGCGCGTGCGGCACTTATAATTGGCTGAGGTCAGTCCGCCCTTCTATACAAGGGCCGCGCGCGCACACAGCAGTGAGCGTGCATCCGTCCGACAGCGGGGAAGACGGGGAATACGTGGAATACAATGATTTTGAGCTGCTACCGGCGCTGAAATGTATGTATGTGTGTGTGTGTATATATGTATGCATGTGTAGGTATATATGTGTGTGTGTGTGTATGTATATATATATATATATATATATATATATATATATATATATATATATATATATGTATGCATGTGTATGTATGTATGTGTGTGTGTATATATATATATGTATGCACGTGTATGTATGTATATGTGTGTGTGTGTGTATATCTATATGTATGCACGTGTATGTATATGTGTGTGTATGCGTGTATGTGTGTATGTGTTTGTGTGTCTGCACAAATTTAATAAATATTTTATTTTTACCAATTAATTTTTAATAAATAATAAATTACACATACATACAGTACATACACACACATACATACACACATAAACACACAAACACACAGTACCTTCACAGCTCACAGCATACACACAAAAAGCATGCGGCACTTGCACGCGCCTTCGAACAGGCAAGCGTGCGCGCGCGCGGCCGCACACACTATATAACAGCCCTAAGACTTTGTGGCAACTGCTTCACAATAGAGTTTTAGAAAATGTAAATGCCTGGCCTTCTTTTTTTAATGCCAAAACATAATGACTGAAATGTCATTCTCTTGTGCAAAGTTCTTGGATTAATGACCATGGGACATGATGCACCCAGTCCTTTTTTCCCCCCCATGTGACACGTCTACTGACATTACTGATTAATTCATTGGATAATTGAAAATGGCCAGTGAATTAATCACGGCTGGGTCATGTTCTTTAGAACAGGAGGTCTTCCTTGACTGGTGTTGTCACAAAGAAGGTGCCTTACAGTTAAAAAGTCAATAGATTGCTTACTGCTGTTTTCTACAAGAGGCAGAGAATGAGTTGGCATTTTTAACATGTTATTGGTAACTCTAGACGTTCATTATACATGTTTATTTGCCTGAGTCCTGTATCCAAGTGCCTATTTAATGACCCTTTAGCATTCTCTTCTTTAATGGCATAACACTCCACATGGCTGCTGTGGCAGCCCAGGATGAAAAAGGATTGTCATGTGATGTCTATCGAACATTGTCTACGACACCTTCTTTCTGGTAATACAGTCACCCAATAACATTCTATAATACACTTTATAACATACAGTATTTACATTGCACACAGCGTATCTGTTCTGAACGTACAGCATTGGAATGCTATAGCTAATTTATACTTACAGCAATTCACATGTAACGCAGTTCTCAGCTGAAAGCAAAATATTATAATAAATGCATTTCAACATATTCCAAAGATCACAAAGTAACTGTGCAAATGGAAAAATACACAACTTGAGCGCTATACCCAAAGTGATAATAGTGCATATAATGTGTAAATTATGTAGCGGTCATGTAAAATGCCTACAGTCATCTCTCCTGTTGGCAGTAAGGCCTGGTAAGTGTGGGCATGCCAGCAGTAATCATGGAGGTTTTCCCTCACACCCTGGTGGGGTGCCCTGTGTATGGCTGGGACTGGTCACATGCTCTGACTCCATGGTTAGTGATGTCAGAGGTGTGTCAGCCTCAGAAGCTTACATAAGGCACAGCACTGTGTTTAAAAGTTAGTTCTGCTGAGAGGAGGAAGGAGTTCCAGCTCTTGTCAGAGCTGAGGAAGGAGTTCCAGCTCTTGTCAGAGCTGAGGAAGGAGTTCCAGTTCTATCAGAGTGTCAGTTATGTTATAGTAACTCCATGGGAGGCTGTGTCCAGGGACCTGGCACAGGATAGTGATTCCTGAGGGAATAAGTGAATCCCTGATCTAGGTGATATACCTATCTAAAGGGAGCACGGGCGAGATGATCGGCTGAATATACCCATTGTGGAGGGCAGCTATGCCCACCGTGACAATAAAGATGGAGCTGATCAGAGAAACCCCTGTGTGTGAGAGTCCAATGATTACACAGGAGGTTGCACCACCGAGGAGTTCCTCGTCAGGATCATCCCCATGCGGACGCAGGGACCCTGGTGAGGTGGAGGCGCTGCACTGGAACTAGGTGAGACTCAACACACTACCTCAGCTGCCTGTCTGACGGGTCCTCCCCACACACCATCATGCGGGAGACTCAGGAGTCCTGTAGCCAACAGGTGCACCATCAGGCATATCTACACTGTAATGGGGTCCGGTTAGACCACAGGGGCCAATGTGAGATTGGGTGGGTCAGGCCGGGCCACAAAACCCGTTACATTTGGAGGCGAGCTGCTGAGATCAGATCTGTCATCAGGACAGGCTCTAGCTAGGCACACTGGGAAACAGGGAGAGTGTCTGCTGCCACTTTGTGCTGCGTAGGGACGGACCTAGGGGTGGTCAGGGGGCTGACGGGATATTGTCAGTTCGCAGGGACAACCTAGGGGCCTGAAAGGAGTGAGGGGTTTGGAGCGGGGCTATAGCTGACCGAGTCACCTTGAGGCAGTGCTAGTTGGTAGGATGCCAGAAGGGATAGCCTGTTAACTTGGTCAGGAGTCCTGGAGAGGGTCTGCGCTAGGCTGACCAAGACAGGTAGACGCCCCAAGTACTGCATGGCAAAAGCCAGAGTACCTAGCCCATTCCAGACACTCACCGTAGGGAGCACAGACTGGGAGGAAGGAGCCACAGCAGACACTGAGAGAGTGAGCCTAGCCTGAGGTAGTGCAACACTGGGTCACACCTAGATAAGGTACACATGTGGTGGTGCATCTGAGCTAATCTTTATTGTACCGGTGTGGTGGCTGCCCCGCAGAGTGGAGCCCCATGTACAGTAACAGCAGCGAGAAAATGGCGACTGCAAGAATGGAGGATCCGCGCGGTGCGGATAGTCCAAAATGGCGGACGGAGGCTAATGGAGAGAGCGCACATGGTGTGTGTGCATGTAAAGAGGACATGGGACAATTGATGAAGCGGTACTTCAGTCTTTATCAGGAAGACGGAGAGGATCTACCTGGGTTCCTCCTGCGGATTGGAGCCGTCTTACAGGAGATGCGAAAGGGGGATCATATTAAGGCCACTGAGGTGGAGGTGTACTTTTGTGATCAAATCCTGAGAGGAGCGATACCTGACCATCCTGTCGTGGCTAAGATGCGGTGCTCCTGGATGCGGGGTGTCCCCCTGTCCTTCGGGAGGCTATTGGGTGAGATAGAGGAATATGAGGTTGCAGCTGCTGCGAATATGGATTGCAGAGCGATCCAAAATGGCGGTTCCCGCTACCCGGGGAGACCGCGTGGGCCAGTTGCAGAAAATGCTGCAATTGCAAAACTTGCAGAAAGTTGTCCGGGATTGGCGCCAAAAGAAGAATTCCACCCTGTTGGGGATAAGGGCGCGAAAGTTGAGGCCGCGCCCCCCAGGACTGTGAAAAGTTCAGCCCCTGTGCCGGGGCATCCAATTAACTTGGGGGACCCTCCCCAAATATTCACCAGGGGGAGGGGTCTCTATCTCTGCCAGCCAAGACCCGAGTTGTCTGAGGGAGGAGCTGGATGTGAGCTTCCTGTCCCACAGTTGCGAGCTGGTGAACAGGAGAGACCATTGTGCAAAGTGTCTCCCGTAACCAGCACAACAAAGAGTGAGATGGACATTGGGGTATATCCCTATTTATTGCCAGGAGGCTCCCTGGTAGTCAAGGCGGGAGCGGACACAGCCATGCTGACGGCTGAAGCCCCGCATGCGGCCTGCACCGAACCAGTTGATCCCGGAGAATGGGGATCGCTCCTAACGAGCAGAACGGAGCCTGAAGAGAAAGGGGTCTACAACCGCGGTGAGAACCCGGAACCTCACCGTCGGTCCCCTGCGGCAGTGCCACTCCCCGAGTCGGAGTTCGGCTCCTCGAAAGAGGAACAAGCGATCCTAACGACGGTGGTGATGCGCCTACCGGCGGACCACTTCAGCGGTGCTGGAAAAGAACCGGCACTTACCTGTGTCGCGGCGGAGCGGAGTCTCGTGTCGCCGGTGCAGAACCAACCCGAGAGGCGGAGTCCCACGGCCGTGGTGACTTACAGCGCGGAAGGAGGAGAAGATCCCATCCCGAGCCGGCGGAGCGGTGAGATACATCCTTACCCTCCCCAGGCGCCGGTGGTGGCAACGGCGGAGGAAGGCCTAGCCCAGGCCCGAGCGGAGCGGAGAGCAGACCCATCACTTCCGGCGGCGGATGTCGTTGTGGAGGAAGAGATCCCGCTTGGGGATCCATTGCAAGATGGCGGAGTATCCGGTTCCGGTGATGACGTCACTTCCGGCGGAGGTAGCGGAACGACCAGAGAGAGAACCACAACGCCTCGGCGATCGGGCAGTGCTTCCCGATCACCTGTGTCAACACAGAGCTGGCAGGCTGCGAGGAGAGCTGAGACGGGTGAGGCCCAACCAGCGGCACGTCCGCACAATGATACGGGACTATCCGAAGGCAGAGAGCGGGTCGGAACCCCGCGGGTGCCCATTCCCTGTCCCTATGCCCAACCCCACGCCCTAGCTAATGCCCCTGTCCCAGTCACCTGTTCCCGGGGATCATCATCCAGTTTGGGGGTGTCGGAAGGATCTTTGGGGGTTGGTGAGAACCGGACTGGGGAAAGACTGAGCAGTTTTGATTCCGGGGAGGGCTCAAGGGAAGGAGGACAATTGGGACAGGTATCTAAGTCCCGGTGGGTGCCGGAAGAGGAGGATATACCTTCTGGTGAGGCCCCGAAACACGAGAGGTGGTCCAGGCCCCGTTCTGCAGGGACTTCCGGGGTATGCTCCTGGGGGAATACAGAGGAGGGGGACTCACTAGAGTGGGGGTCTGAGGAGCGTAAGGAGACCCGATGGTGGGCGGTGGGAGAATTTACACCGGCCCAGAAGAAGAGGAAGATGCAGGAACGATGGTTTCAGATATGTCAGCATAATATAGAGCCTATAGGGCCTGGGATATTATCTGACCCCGTGGACACAGACGAGCCCCTGTCATGGGTGTTGCCAGGGAGGGCAGGGAACGCAGAGCTGACTAGGAGCAGCCGGGCCGAGAGGGCTATTATAGCTAAGTACAAAGCGCCCCACAGGTTGGAGTACCTGTATGTCCCTGAACCCCTCATGGAAGGAGAAATTGAGTTTAAAATGGGTTCCACTGGTGAGGATAGGGGATATGGCACTGATGAGGAGGAAGGATCAGGGGAAGAAGATTGGGATCCTGGCGGGTTAGATGAGAAGTGTCACCCAGAGGGTTACAGCATTGCTGCTTTAAGCCCAGTGGACCATGCTGTGCGCAAGCCACCGTAAGAGGGTATGGTAGTACCACTAATGGATACTCCATAAGGGAGTAACCCTGGTTGTTATACATCTATGTTAGGATGTATCTGTTATGTTTATGATGAAGATATGTACTGTAATGTTGTGACTAATTATGTTTTCCGTTACAGTGCTTCCTGGAAAGAGGTATACAAATTTAGGTCCCAGCGAGGACGATGGGATTCACCAGGGGGAGAATGTAGCGGTCATGTAAAATGCCTACAGTCATCTCTCCTGTTGGCAGTAAGGCCTGGTAAGTGTGGGCATGCCAGCAGTAATCATGGAGGTTTTCCCTCACACCCTGGTGGGGTGCCCTGTGTATGGCTGGGACTGGTCACATGCTCTGACTCCATGGTTAGTGATGTCAGAGGTGTGTCAGCCTCAGAAGCTTACATAAGGCACAGCACTGTGTTTAAAAGTTAGTTCTGCTGAGAGGAGGAAGGAGTTCCAGCTCTTGTCAGAGCTGAGGAAGGAGTTCCAGCTCTTGTCAGAGCTGAGGAAGGAGTTCCAGTTCTATCAGAGTGTCAGTTATGTTATAGTAACTCCATGGGAGGCTGTGTCCAGGGACCTGGCACAGGATAGTGATTCCTGAGGGAATAAGTGAATCCCTGATCTAGGTGATATACCTATCTAAAGGGAGCACGGGCGAGATGATCGGCTGAATATACCCATTGTGGAGGGCAGCTATGCCCACCGTGACAATAAAGATGGAGCTGATCAGAGAAACCCCTGTGTGTGAGAGTCCAATGATTACACAGGAGGTTGCACCACCGAGGAGTTCCTCGTCAGGATCATCCCCATGCGGACGCAGGGACCCTGGTGAGGTGGAGGCGCTGCACTGGAACTAGGTGAGACTCAACACACTACCTCAGCTGCCTGTCTGACGGGTCCTCCCCACACACCATCATGCGGGAGACTCAGGAGTCCTGTAGCCAACAGGTGCACCATCAGGCATATCTACACTGTAATGGGGTCCGGTTAGACCACAGGGGCCAATGTGAGATTGGGTGGGTCAGGCCGGGCCACAAAACCCGTTACAATTATATGTCACAAATAAAGGATTCAAAACATATACATCAATCAATATAATTAATTTGTATAAGTGCAATAATTGTTGAGTGGCCACCTAATTCTGAAGACCCCTATAAATTTTCTATAGCGCCCTCCTTGGCGCTGTTCTTCACTCCGTGCTCAGTGTACAGTAGTATTTAAGAGAAGATACAGTGTATCATATTATACAGTTGAAGTGTCAATAACATCTCTGTGAACAGGTAGTTGGAACCGGATGTGGATACCCAACATCATAATCTGAAGTGAATTATCGTTATCAGGCACAGACCCATTAACCATTGGTACCGATAATAGGATACACCCTTAGTGTCTGGGGTTTCAGTGAGATCTTGACCCCTTCATATTGGCACACAGTGCACATTAACACACAAATAAGGTGCTCATAAATGGATTTGACTCACAAAAGGGTATAATCTTGATGTCAAATAACTCTGGAAGTCAGTGGAATTCAACAGCAGTGTATCATAGAAAAAGAAGAAACAACATGGCACAGATCCACTGAGAAACTAAAATGTAATTAAACATATATAAAACGGGCACCTGGAGTGTCGCTCACATACTACTTCATCCTTTTGCGCTTTCCAACACATTTAGCCTGGTGGAGGGCCCCTGGGATCACCTTCCTCTCACTCCGCTTTAATCACCGTTCTCACCGTCTGTAACGGAATTTAGGCTGATGCCTGGGTGTCCACGCTGGTATCCCCTCCTGGATCTCCCTGCTTCTGCCTACTGCGATGAGGTCGCACGCTCTGTTGCGTGATGACGCAAGCTTCTCGCCGGCTGGCTGTCCAGAAGACGCCAGAGACCAGGTAAGGCCGTGCGTATAGTGCCCGCGATGGGCAACGGCGACGTGACGCTGCCCAAAAACAAATACATTGCCGACGCCGCGTGCGCTTATAGTAATCGAGACGGCGGCAATGCGACAGAGCGACGGAGCGTTGCGGACTTTGGAAGCCGGGAATATTTGATTTTTCAAGGGCTGTCGCCTCATGTGACAGCCCCTAAACAAAACAAATCAAATGCCCGGAAGCCCGCGATGCTGCCGCAAAGCGAAATATAACTTTCGGTAGCGGCGACGGGTGACGTCACCCATCCCGTCATCGGTCGCGGGCACTATACGCACGGCTTAAGGGGGTGGGGGGGGAGCGGCCAGGGGGGGAGAGAAGGTGGGGGGGGCAGCAGGCAGGGGGCGTACAGACTGAAATGTTTGTGCAATCTTGAGCTACAGTATGTTCATTACTGAGCTGGTCTTACAATCCCCAAACAACATACACTATCGTCATGATTCACGGTCCTGTCCTGATAATCCCAATCGCTATTTCTCATAGAAATGCAGGGTTATTGCAAACCTGCATGCACAGGGTCCAATGACTGGATCACAATATTTAAATGGACGTGGGGTTTTAATGCTTTGATCAAGTTTTGATTTATCAACTATATTACATTGTATAAAAGTCACTGATGGTAAATCACAGGTTAAATGCTATTAATGCTATTAAAAAAAAAAAAAAAAAAAAGTATATGGGTCCAAGAAACCAATTCAGTATGGGCACTATGGGCACAAACACAAAAATAAACAAACAAACATTGTATTATTTACACATCATCTTGAGGATAAACATGTTTATTTGATGAAGCCTTCAGTGATGAATAGGATTGCAACACGCAAGAGGCCCCTGCAGCGGTTTACAGCGTAATATAAAGTGATATATATCATTAAATTGGATTGTTGCTACTGGAGGATTCTTATTGTCTTTCTCTATGCACACAGGGAATTTCAGATAACATTGATAGGCAATTATTATACAGCCAATGTAATGATCTCTCAGATAATGGCTCATCATATAAGTCAGGGGTGCTCAAATACAATCCTCAATCCCAGCTTCAGCACAGGTGGCTCAATCATTCACTGCTTCAGCACAAGTGGCTCAATCAAAGGCTCAGTCTTGCCCCCCAAAATACTGTAAAATTTGATCCCCTTCTTTTCTATTGCTTTATAAATATCATAACAAAATATATACGGGCATGTTTCATACAACCTAATAAATCAACATGGGGCCAACATCTAACAGTGTATTTTCTAAGAGAATATACAACCTGTTGTGAGCTGTGGGACTCATTCATTTTCGTTCACAGCTAAAAAAAAAGCCGGAACCCTACACCAGTTAATAAATGACCACCTGCAAACTAAGCTACTTCTGGGGCTGGGTTGGAACATAAAGGTGATCAATGTGACTATACCCAGAAAGGACCACCACTAAAATCATCAGGAAGCACCAATGCAGATACAAAATAGGAAGCATTCTAGATAGCTTTAATATAGTAATGATTGTGCTTTAACATTTTCACCTACAGTTGTTCTGTCACTTCACCTTCTGCTATAAAAACACCCTCTTGGTGAGACCTAGAGTAATGTGTTCAATTCTGGCGACCAGATCTCTGGAAGGATGTCAATAAATTGGAGGTTGTGCATAGGGTTACTAAGGCTGCGCTTATAGTGCCGGCGACATCGACGCCGGCGTCAAAACAAATGCATCGCCACCGTCGCGTGCGCTTATAGTAAGCGCAGAGCGATGGTGCGACAGAGCGACGTCTTGGTCGGGATCGCTGGAAGTCATCTCAATTAGATTTTTACAGCGACCGCAGCCTGACGTCACCGTGGCGTCGCCGGCACTATAAGCGAAGGCTAAGATGCTGGCATGGTCTACAGCAGGGGTGCTCAACTCCAGTCCTCTTGCCCCCAACTGGTCAGGTTTTCAGGATATTACAGCTTCAACACAGGTGGCTCAATCAGTCCCTGGCTTAATCCCAGTCCCCTCAATCAGCACAGGTAGCCCAATCGGTGGTTCAGTCTTCGACTCAACCTCCAATTGAGCCACCTGATATCCCGACGTGGGTGAACTCTGTTTCCGTCTCCGTTCGTTGCACGTATTTACTGTGTTTGCCATTATAACCAGGTCTAGGAACCGGCTGGATGAAAGCCGCGATATGCGTCTTTACCTAAAACTGTCCCTCGTTTCCAGATTCTAATTGAAAAAAAAAACAACAGCGTTCTCATTGATTTTTGGTGCATTTATTTATTTTTGTGAACAATTTGAGGGTTTTTTTGTGCACTTTTCGTAGCATTAAATTACATTTTTATCTAACTACGGTATTTTAACTTTGTACCTCTGTCGAGTATGTCCTTATTGCTTCTGCTGGCATATGAAATCAAAATATTGAAATGGTACCAGTACGTCATATATAAAATTATTGTTATGGGGTGATTAGGGACCTCGTTGATCCCCTTGGGGTAATTTAAGGTGCAAAAGGTTAAGAACCCCTGGCTTAGAGGATAAAAGCCATATGTGGGATATGATAGAAACGTTCAAATATATAAAGGAATTGAACAACGTACAGGAGGGAAGCATTTTCCAAAGAAAGAGGAGCTGGAACAGGAGGTCATTCTCTGGAACTGGGGGGGTGGGAGGCTCAGGGGAAATGTGAGGACGTACGTATTTACAGGAAGGGTGGAAGATTCGTGGTATAGCTTCCAAATAGCAGTGTTGGGGCTAATACAGCAAGGGAAGTGAAACCTGCTTGTGATAGACATCAGACTATCATACATGTGAAAGAAAGCCTAGGATCAAATAGGGTCTACTGCGCTCACAAAAAGGTCTTATAAACTCTATTGGGGGAACGACTGTCTTAATAGACTGGTCATTCACCGGTGAGTAACAAGCACTGCAATTTATAAGGTGGGATGGGTGAGCTTGGAAACAGGGAGGGGCTGGGGGGGGGGGGTCACAAACATCCAATGTGTTTACAAATAGAAATTTACAAACACACACAGCCCCTGCAAGCTCAGAACCCAAACCCACCCCATCATATACAGTATATGTGTCAGAAAGGGGTGCTGCTGAGATTGTGACCTCAAGTAATACTGCAAAAGACAAAAAGCCTCAGTGCTCCATCCAATATGACAAATTATATAGTTAAATATGTATCTGCTTTTCTTCATGAATGAGGGTAATTTAAACCACGCCACTCCAGAATTTAATTAAATGACCCTGTAACAGGGTCTGATCCCTGTTTAAATAAGGCTGCAATATAAGCCTGTAGTAGTCTGAGGAATCCAGCAGGGAGCTGGCTAATTGCAGCTAGACAATTAACCAGTCTCCATCTGGTTATTCAGACAAGTTTAAAAACCTCCTGCTGGGAACAGACCCAGAGACTTTGGAGCACACAGGCATGTGTGCGGATATCAAGGCACCAGGGAACCAGACCTCTCTTCCATGGTGCAGCGAACCGAGGAACCTGCCAGAGGCTGGCCCTTCAACAGACACCAATCCAGACCCAGAGACTGACATGAAGGGCCACCTGCTTTGAGATACCTCTTTAGACTTTGGGGTGATAGGTTGGTAAGGGGCTTAAACCACCAACCCGGCAGATAGGGACTGGGGAAATGAGTTAGCCCTTACAGAGGGGTAGGCTGTGTGTGTGTGTGTGTGTGTGTGTGTGTGTGTGTGTGTGTGTGTGTGTGTGTGTGTGTGTGTGTGTGTGTGTGTGTGTGTGTGTGTGTGTGTGTGTGTGTATATATATATATATATATGAGAAAGAGAAGAGAGCGCACGCCCCATAGTGTATAACTGTATATTTA
Source organism: Ascaphus truei (assembly GCF_040206685.1). Taxonomy (NCBI): domain Eukaryota; kingdom Metazoa; phylum Chordata; class Amphibia; order Anura; family Ascaphidae; genus Ascaphus; species Ascaphus truei. Next base: position 35,149,999 of record NC_134487.1, read on the forward strand.
ATAAAGGAGGAGGAGGGGGGGGGGAAGGAATATCACTCACAAGGGTAAGGAAGTTAAAAGCATGTTGTGAATAAATCACCACCATCCGGTATCTTTACTTGTCTTTGCTTGTCTCTGATGTCAGTCTCTGGACAGTGAACGATCCGTGATCATCAGGATAGTTTCCAAGCGTGGATAAAGTGTACCGGAATCGGGTTGGAGTCCTCAGAAAATCTCCTAGCTGTATGGCCTCAAGCTGTTAAACGCACGAACCGGCCTGTTCATGCACAACGTGATGACGTAATGTCCGTGACGTAATGCGTAATGACGAACTAATTCAGCCTGTTAATTAATACCATTGACGAACTAATTCATAAAGGACTGGTTTTTCACTTCTTTATTCAATATTTTTAATTAATTTTTATTTTTATTTTTTGCACATATATGTACTGTGTTGATTTTAAGTTATTTTATTGATTATATGTTTATTGTTTTATACACAGGCACTGATATTAATCACATTGTTATTTGTATTAACACTATACATAATTAATTTACCACTTATATACCCATTGAGGCGCAGCTTTTTCTTCTGTTTGTTAGTTCATATATATATCTATCTATCTATATATATATATATACATATATATATACATATATACATATTTTGCCTTAAATTGTTTAAATAACAGGCTGAATAAAGCCACGGTTTAATTTCCCCCACATCGGTTTGTATGTAACTATATAATGTGTCATATTAGATGTAGCACTGAGACTTTTTGTCACGTGGTAAAAAGATACCGCTAGAAGGCATGAAACCGCTAACGCGTTTCGCGCCTCTTTTCGCTCAAAGAGTAAGAACTAAACTTATTGCAGGCTAATAAGTACCAATCCTCACTGGTAGCTACGTCATCATCTCTGGCGTACAACGTCCCACTATGAACTGAATAGGGAACCAAGGAGGAGAAGAAGCCAGAGCCCAGGAGATATCAACGCCTATGGTGGGGGACTGTCACAGATGTAGAATTACTAACAATAGGCCTCAATACATAGAAACGTACATTTAAGAGAACAAGAACTCTAAATCAGGAAATATAAAAACCTCCCTTCTAGGCTACATAGGCAAACAGTGGTAATGTATAGATCAGTAAGATAAATATAACTTGTTAGGACAAAATGTCATATGAATACATTCTGATATGTAAAGAGTACATTTATCCCGGAATATACTCTTATAAAAATGAATTATTTAGTATCATGTTATGAATGAGACTCATATACTGGAATAAAAAACTCTGAATGTAAAGAATAAATCAAATGAAACCACAAACAAAGAGTATTAGAAGATACAAATGCACACATATGTAGTCAAATAAACACAAGGATCATTTCTTAATTGGGGAACAATGGACTCATTGAACCTGTAGCTGAGAGTTGAGTAGTAAATAACTCCCTATCCCTCCAAAAAATATATTGTAAATAGTTATGTCAATTATAGGAGATGTATTGAATAATAATAACCCATCTACAAAAAACAAATTGGCTGGAAAATGAACGCCCTCAATCCGATAGTCAGACATAGATGAATAAATCATCATAACAATTTTGTATAAAGTGTTGGAGCTCACAATGTAATATTTAATTTATGCAATGTGAAAAGACAAAAAATAATTTCTGCTGGAAGCCAGTTGATACTATATAATATGCTTAAGAAGAGACACCCACACATAACATGCTTTGTCCAGAACAATACCTACGTTGAACACGACAAGGTTATTCTTTAAAAAAAACAATGTTTTGTTTGCTTTTACAGTATACTGTAGCATGCAAAGGTTAAATACATGTACAAACAAGTGAACGTGCAAAGCAGCAACCAGCTACATTCATTATTAAGCAGTGAGATAATATAATACTACATAACTTAAGATGGTGTTATGTTCATTGTGTAATTGCACTGCTGCTTTCGATACTGTTAAGCACTCTTCTACACTTTCATAGTTCCTCGTAAACCTGGCCTAATATCCCCTTTTTCCAACGCACTAAACGGTACTACCATCTTCCCCGTCCCCAAAGCACATTGCCCAGGTGTGACTTTACTCCTCCCTTTCCTTCTCCATTCACATTTACGCCATGGCTAAAACTTGCCGCTTCTTCCTCCATAACATTACCAAGATCCGCCCTTTCCTCTGTCAATCTACCGGTAAAACTCTAATGCATGCCCTTATCCGCTCCCGTCAGGCTTATTGTAACATACTGTCAACAGGTCTCCCTGCCTCACAACTTTCTCCTATGCAATCTATCCAAAATTCTGCTGGTGGAATAAATTAACTTTATCTCAAAACAGTCTCTGCTCATCTCATCCTTAAATCCCTCTCTTGGCTTCCCATCAAGTTTTGGATCACCTACAAAGGTCTCTTCCTTACCTTCAAGCTTCTCGACTCATCTGCTGCTCTTTTTTTATAAAAATGTTTTAACATTGAGAGTTACTCTCGTTTTCAAGAATGTCCTGGGAACAGAGTTATAGCAATACATGGTTAAGAAAAAAAGCACAGGAGCACACCAAGGTAAGGATATAGTATATTGTATAATAAACAACAGAAATGTAGAAACTTACATATAAATAAAAGTTATTTCATGTCCAGGTCGAACGAAATCCCCATCAAATCGGCTCCACTATTGGTCAGGCAAGGGGGCAATTTTGTGCGCTGGGACTAACTCCGTGGCACTCACTGCAAAATCGCCTCCGCGTGTATGTGGATGTTGGCATGGTGTGCAGTACGTGTGCGCATGTGTGGAAAAAGGCCCACTATGGCCGTCCGCAGATGCCGGTTGGGTTAGGGAATCACGACCGTAATAGATACACTGAGGTGTATGCCAGCCCCCAAGGGATAGGAAAGCTGGTTACACAGTTCGCTTCGCGACGCGTTTCGTATAATAAATATACTTCATCTGGCAATGAACATTAAATGAACAGAAGTTATAGAAGAAGAAAGTTGGAAAATTGGGTACAGAGGATAAAAGGGTTTATGAGTTTCAGATTGAAATACACCAATTTTAACACCAAAAAACATCAGCGAATGGCAGCAAACGGCTCACACCCTTTGACTGCCCTTCAGCTGTTTCAAAGGCTGTCCGCCTTTGGGGCGACGCAGATGTAGGCTGAGGGGTTCAGATTAAATCAGCTGTGATATCAGAGTCCTTTTTCCTCCAGAGGCATTAGCATTTCAGAGGGTGGGGCTGACTAAACACAGCAGTAAGCAAACGCAGAGATTAACCCTTAGCACACTGTTATGTGCTGGTTATGTCTGTTCGTTTTCTGAGCTTTGCCCATAACACTCTTTTCCACCACTTTTACCTTCACTGCTCTCTTTCACCTTATACCTCTCCTTCCCTCACTGTCCCTTACCTATGGAACTCCCTCACACTCAGTACAGTGGCGGCAGAGTTTATTCTAACTCGGCCGTAGCCGCGGTGTGGGGAAACCGACGGCAAGCCGGCGGCTCGTTTGGGGCTTTCCCTGACGCGAGCGGCGCGTCACCCTGGCGCCGGTCACACGGTCCAGGGTTCCCCGGCATCCCTGAAGGCTGCAGAGGCAGCAGGGGTAAGGGGACGCTGCGCAAAGCTGCGCGCAGCCAGGGGGAGCAGCCAGGGGTTCGGGGAAGGGGAGTATTTTTCTTAAACGCGCGGGAAGGGGAAGATGCGGCTCGCTCGCGGCTCCGTTTTGGCGCCAGCCGGAAAAAGCCCCGTTCATAACGGGCACATAACGAGTAAATGTTAGAATAAACTGTGTCGGTACAGTATATTCAAAACACCTTCTCTCCTTTCATGTCAAACATTAGAAACCCCCTCTTAACTGAAGTATTAGCCTAGACTCATGGCTACTGCCCCACACAGTCAGTCCTACCAACCATTGTGGCCAAGCACTGCCATCTACCGCACTCACTGCACTTACTCCATCACCGGCTATCCCTGTAAGTCTCCCAACATACCACTTAGATTGTAAGCTCTCCAGGGCAGGAATTCCCTTCCCTATTGTATTATTTTGTCTGTTGCACTTATTGTATTATAATTCCATGTATTGTATTGTCTCTTTTGTAAAGCTCTGAGTATACTGTGGGCACTGTATAAAGATACACATTTAAGATTTGAAATCCAGTTGTATGTTTTAGAGCTGTTTTTCTAGTGACTTTTTTTAATGTACCCATTCAACACTAAAAAGATATTATATTTTATGTATAAACAGCAATAGAGACACTTGGGCGTATGTTTTAAGGGAAAAGTTGTGCAATTCTAGGACATCTCTGCATCATATTTAGCACACCAAAAAAATTCCATCCATCAGTAGGATTTTTTCTTTGATCAGGAGCATTTTTTTCATCCCAGAATTGCACCACTTTTGCCTTGATGTATTGTTCCATTAAAATGCTATACAGCAGTGTCAACATGTGGTGTTATTGAAAAATTATTTATTTATTGGCATACGCTACGTTCACAATATCGCTGCAGTAAAATGCCTCTGATCATTGTTTTGCCGCTGGTGACTTTGGTGAATCGGTTGATAAATGAAATTGGCGTTTATTGCTGATAACACTATTTTTTTAATTGATCAACCTTTAGTGCTTAGTTTCTGCTCTAAAAGGCATTTTTTGTTCAAATTGCGAGGCGGAAAAACAGGATTTTAGTAGCTAAATGTTTTTGATCGCTACAGAATATACTAAGTAGTAAACCTTCCTTCGGTTTATATAATATTGTTTTTCTCATGTTTATGTATTGTAGGCCAGACAAATGGATAGGTTAACTTAAATCAACACCTCGTTAAGTGCCAACGGGTATCTTCACAGCTCAGTACCGATGTGTTAAGTGCCGTTTTCACCTGTAATGGACCCTTGCGTTAGTATAACGGACGTGCTAATGTTATGTAAAAGGGGTGTTCCCTTTATCAACGCCTAAACACAAAGCTTCGTTATAGATAAAGCAGGGATTTAATGAGACATTACTCAGGTCATAGCTAAACGCCCTTACTCCCATCCAGACACTGAAATATGGGGGGGATGGGGGGGGAAAGAGAGAGAAGCACACCTGGGATACCTGGGAACTATGCCAATATATGTTGCAGGGTACCCTCTCTTGCCTCCTCCCTGGCAGTGGTCCTGCTGCTTGGGAGGGTTCGAGTGAGCTGCGTTGGCCATGTTGTGGTTGGCGCAGCCACATACATAATGGACTATGTATACGATGGCGGCCATCTTGTGATTGGTGCTGCCGGAAGAGGGGGTCCTGGCTGTTCAGGATTTCCGCCGCGGACTGGAGGCGGCGTGCTCAGTCCTGACGGAGCCTGTGAAGGTAGAGGTATTGTATGGGGAGCTAGTCAAACCCCCTGGACTAGGCCAGACCCATTCACCCTAAGCCCCATGTAGCCCCATCATCCTAGCGGAGTCTTGTAGGGCCTGCCACAGTATAGGGATTACCCTGATAGTAGGAGGCATCGGCATAGCAGGACCTGCGCTGGGAAGGGAGTTTCCCCAGCGGGAGGAACACCATGCGGCGTGCCGGACGTGAGGCGAGAGGGGCTGTTGTCGGAGACCCTGCAGCGTTGGACCCCACTGTCGCCTTTCTGCTGGAAGTATCTTCTTTTTAAAGGCTTGTAACCAGGAAGGTATAAGTGCACCAACATTTCCAAGGGGAGGGTAGCGCTGCCCTCATCTGTACACTTGGGAAGGGGTTGTTCTGCTGGACACCGGGTTCTAGGTGCCCAGGGAACCATCAGTACTGTGGGGGGGGGGGGACCATTACGGTTATTATTGTTACCTGCTGGTCTATTATTGTGTCTGTGCTGTTATTGTGGGGAATACTGTGGGACCACAGTAAAGTGTGTTGCATATACCTTGTTCTGGTTGTGATTATTTGGGGTATACCCTATAGGTGTACCGGTTCCCATGATGGGCTATCCCACCTATGCTGAAGGGTGGAGGTGCTGCATCAGTCACCCCAGGAGCACCATAACACTATCTGCTGTTTCCCTCGGGGGTAGGGAAAGGGGTACAGTAATAATTGCTGTGCTTCACTTGTGTAGATTTTGACTAGTTATAGGAGACATATCTATAGATGGCAGCAGATAGCTAAAATTAAACAATATTGCAGGAGGAACTGCATTGGCAGAAAGCATTTTTATTGCTTTTGTGATTAAACTAATTAGAGGCATTGAAGGGAGCCTTTTTGTTTAAGCCCTTCTGAATATATTACGTTTCCACATTTCATCTGGATTGAACATTTAGCATGCATGCTGGTGGATTACCAGCTATCAGTATATGTGTACAGTAAGTCTGATTTTGCCTGATAGATCAAACCCTGGGATATGTATCGAAATGGTGCAATTTCCCCAGAACACAAAGCAAAAATTAGTATCTGCGCCGATTTGTGCTATTGACAATGTACTGTATGGAGATTTTTAAAGGAGCATACAGTATGCCTCCACCTAAGTGGGAAGCAGTGGGGCACCGGAGCTGAACTGTGTTACTTTCAGCATCTGGGCCTCCCTGCTCCCCAAGATACCTCACTAGGGGGCGCCGGTAGCAACTCCGCAGATTTAAATGTCCCCGTCACATGGGCCAATAGGAAGCCGCAAGAGATGACAACATGGCATCTTATTGGCCCGCGAGACATTTAAGCCGCCATTTTGAAAGCCCCAAATAGCCCACCCAGAAGTGCTACCTGCACCCCTTACGGAGGTAAGTATCTCGGGAAGCAGGGGGTTCCCCAAGCTGAAATTAACGCAGTTAAAGCAAGTTTGCTGCTTTAATCTTGCTTCTTACATTAGCAGCAGATCTCATAGGAGCAGAGATTAATGCCACCTAAACATGGTGGATTGTTTTACACGTAACAGTGTTTCCCCCACCCCCTGGGAGATTCTACCATTACTGGTCGTGTGATGCATGATACCTGCTGGTAACAGGAGGGCTGAGCTGACCATGAAATATGAGGGGGAGGAGAGAGAGAGAACCTGTACTCAAAAAGCACACTTGGGATACCTGGGAGCTAAGCTAATAGGATATGCACCTTTAAGATAGTGCTTACTTAACATGGCGTTAAGCGTATTATTTGCATATAATTAGCTTTGGGAGCCTTATCCCTCCCCCGCAGGTAAAAGAAAAGGTGTGTGTGTGTGTAGGGAGGATTGTGTGTGTGTGTAGGAGGGATTGTGTGTGTGTTTGTGTGTGTGTGTGTGTGTGTGTGTGTGTACGATATCCCTGCTTCAGCATAGACAGAACTGATTGAGACACCTGTGCTGATGCAGGCATATCCTTAAAATTTGACTTGTTGGTGGCCCTTGAGGACTGGAGTTGGCCACTCCTGATCACGCACATGTAATCTTTCATCATCGATACAACCATCTAAATATCTGATGATGCTGACAGATGAACCAACTTATATTTTCTCAAACAAAAACAAATATAAGAGATTGCACAGTAAGCAGCTTTGCAAGTTGTGTTAAGGCCCTGTGTTTATATGTCATTATTAGATCTGTCTTGGACATTGTTGTCAGAACATTGCACTATTCTGTCCGTTCGTCATTTGAGCAGAACATGTAAATAAAGAAGGGCTACGTTTGAAGCAAATTGCTAGCACACGGGTGGCCATCCCCAGTCCTCCAGTTCAGCACAGGTGGCTCTGTCAACGACTGAGCCAGTGATTGAGACACCTGTGCTGAAGCAGGGATATCCTTAAAACCTGACCTGTTGGTGACCCTTGAGGACTGTAGTGGGCCACCCCTGTGCTAGCAGCTTACAGTAGTGATTTAAGTTATGTAGCCCTAAATAATCAGTACTGTACTGTGCTATATGGTAGTGTAACATAATGACATTATGCCAGTCATTGTTCTGCAAATGATCTGGTCTATATTCCCCCTCTGGCAGCCTGGACATGTATGGGAGCGTCCCTTGAAATCTTTCAGACACTTCATCATTCCATATAATGAGGTTGGCAATGTGTACTATTTCTTACAGTCCTATCGTTGCAACAAAGAACAAGCCTACCAATCAGTTACCATTGGAAAAAATAAATACTGAGCACATGGCTAAAACAGTCTGACAATTCTTGCTATACTGTACCTCAAACATAGTCATGTGTTTGTAAATATTGCATGTTGTGCAGTGATATTTGCACACTGGTATTCTTATTATACTGCTGATGGACTATCATAGTAAGTCATTGGAGGCATGTAACATTGTTTCACTTCATTGTGAATGCAGCGAAATGCACAAGTTATTTTTAGAAAGTAGAAAATAAATGAAGGTTACATTAATTGATATTACATATTTGGGTAGCCTTGTATTGTCTATGTGCCCATTACAAGCTGGAATTAAAGCAGCACCAGACTCGCATGACACAAATTGCCAAAGAGAATTAGGAGTAAAAATAATTGACCAGCTTGTGCCATAGGGTCCCTGAATGGTGCATTCACTTTTCTATGAAAAAATGCCTTACAGTTCAAACTGTTTTGTCTTATCTATAGAAGGATTTTCATGAAGCAATGAATAATATTTACTGTGAATTTAATGACTAAGTTACGATTTTAAAAACACAAGGTGGCAGGGCTATGGATTGGAATTTGCGTTTAAGGGTGACCCAAGACAATCCCTTAACAAGCATGATTCTTGTGTGTATGTATATATATATATACTGTATGCACATTTGTACAGTATAACAATAATAGCATGTTCTTGTATAGCGCTGCTAGTTTTACGCAGTGCTTTACAGATACATTTTGCAGACACAGTCCCTGCCACATGGAGCTTACAATCTATGTTTTTGGTGCATGAGGCACAGGGAGATAAGGTAATTTGCCCAAGGTCACAAGGACCCGACACTGGGAATTTAACAAGTCAGTGTCTTTACTCACTGACCCACTCCTTCTATGATTATAGGTTTGGTTTTGATTATGTTTTCCCACAGTAGTTGTCAACAATATGAGCCGACTATTCTGTTGTCTGTCTACAGACAGCCCCTATTTGTTGAAGTTTGGAACTGCTACCTGGTTAAAGCAGCTGAGGGATTAATAAACTATTAACACTAGTTGTGTGATACATTTTGGCATGCATGTAAAAGACAATGGAATATAACACTGAGTATGTTGTACTTACCTTCTGTACCATTTGGTTTAACCCAAACTGGATGGATCTATGATTAATTAGAAATTAACAAAATAACATTTACAATTTATTAGGCAAATCATGGATAAAAAGACGCTTATTTGCCTATGTTTTTCCTCACTATAAACTACGGCAAAATTGGATTATCCAACAATGGGTATTTTGGTATCATGTGGCTTTTTAAAGCAGCTGCCCACATTGCTTGCTGTTTGTTGACTTTAAATTTGTTTACTTACCTAAACCAGAACTGATCCGTGGTCTCATGACCTCCTGAGCCTGGCCAGTAACCAAGCAGCAAACGTTTTCTCCACCGGACAAGAATAATTACATTATGCATATTACATTACATGCAAACAAAATGGCGGCGAGGCAGGGCTTGCTCAAGCAGTCAGTTGAAGAGCAGAAATGTCATTAGGCCTTGGTGGCCATGATTGTAGTTTTTTCCGAAACTACAAAAAAATATTGAAATCCCTTTTTACCAGGGGAGGGGGGTTTCTCCGGGGACTCCTCAGTTCAGGACAGATAAAAAATTGAAAAAAAAAAGATTTTGTTTTGGAGGATGGGGAGGGGAGTCTGCTTTAAAGCAGCAGTTCAAGCAATATCCTACATGTGTATTTAAAAAAAAATCAGTTCTGTACTATGAGAAAATATTTGTAGTATTTAAAAAAAACTATTTTAAAGACATTTTATAATGTATTCTAATGTAACAGCCATTTTTGTTCCTATAGAAACCATATACAAAGTCACATCCCCTTCCCCTTCTGAAACAGCATCACTTTTTTGAGCCCTGCCCTCTCGAGCAGTGAACCAATTGAATCTAGTGCCTGCCTGGTCACATGATCTTCCTCACAGAACTGTGCAGCAGAATATTACCCAAGATGCATTTAGTGAACCCCCAGCCGAATTTCAGCAATTGATTACAGGAGAACGGATCGATCAGCATCTTAGCTAATCACTTGTCAGTATGTAGATTGTATTGATGCACATATTGATTTATTTATTTTTTATATAAGAACTGCAGCTTTAAAGTACAAAAATAAAGAGATTATGTAAGGACAAGTAAGCAGACAAATTATACTTTAACTCACCTTAGGTCTGTTCAGAATTTTTATGTAACATTGTTCAAAACAGGGACATGCTTACTCCAGTCTGATCATGATTTGATTGCCAACAGTGATGCAACATACTATAAGCCACTATTCTAAAAGAACTGTAGTTGTAACTGTCGACTAACTGATATTTACAAAATGGCAGCTCCCTGGACCATTCAGCCATGAGCACTGCCCTTTTAAAATGTTGATTCATCAATTAAGGTATTAATATTCAATTAATTAGCCAATCCCCTGATGTAACTGTATGTGAAAAACAAATGCCTGGAGTATAACCAGAAGCCAAGATATCTGACATTTGCTAATAGCACACATAAAATGAGAAATATATATTTTAGTTATCATTAATGTCTCCTATGTTTTAAAGACATGATTAGGTATTTACAAGATGTTATTTTTCTTGAATAAGGTCCCTCTGTTTTGGATTTACTGGTGTATGACATTGATAGACTAATAATTTTTCATGGGGGCTGGACGTATGGTACAGTAATGCAGCGGTGCACAAACGGAGGGGCTGGGGCGGGAGATCTTTGGGGCGGGACGCGGGTGGTTGCAGAGGTCCCGCGCTCTCACCCCAGGCATTTAAATTAAATGCCGGGGGACCGCGCGAGGTCTCTGCAACCTCTACTTACAGAGGTTCAGACGGCTCCAGGATGCGTTACCATGGCAAGGGTCATGTGACGTCACACGACCCCGCAGCGTCATTTGACGCTGCGCAAGGTAAGGAGCAGGGGGCACACCAAGGAGGAGAGCAGGCACTGGGTGGCGCAGCAAAAAAAGTTTGCGCGCCCGTGCAGTAATGTATGCTGTTTTCGTATGTACAGCACCCCACCCAAATATAGTTCCTGACTCCTGTATATATTAGTTAAATTAACCAAACCTTTTTAGGCCCCTTGCAAAATCCTTTCATACTTCTGCATAAAAAAAATAAAAGTAGTTTACTGCCTTACAACTATAGCGGTGGCTGGTCCAGCTAGCTCTCTACCTTCCCCTGTCATGTGAGTTCTAATAAGATGTAGACCGTAACAGGCTAACCTATGGGGGTTTCCCCCTCCTCATGCTGAATTCCTGAGTGGCAGGAGTGGAGATGACACAGGGATCTGTGATAGCCAATGGTGGTAAAGATACTGGGCCCTCCCTCTTTGAGCTGCAGGAAGGAAGTGCCTAAATTAGAGATTGAAGTTCAGCCCCCTAGGGGTGAGACCTTCAGTTTGTTCCAGCCTGCCCCTGCATGGGGTAGGATGTGTTGGAAACGTCTCCTCCTGGCCGGGAGTGAGACATGTGCTCAGCCCCTCATGGGCTGAACACATAACCTAATCCAGCTAGTTCTCATCATTTCCCACAGGCCAGTACCATCCAGAAGCCAGGGATCTACCCTATCAATTTGAGCATACGCTGCAACAACACCAGCAGTTGCTGCTGTAATAAAGAACATCCTCATTTGTACTTCTGGCTCCGCTGCAGTCTGTGTGGAAAGAGGTAGTGATATTAAGGACTACAAAGAAAAATTAGTATGCGCAGTCCCAAGATTCCCTCTGTATCCGTATAAAGATGTCTTTATCCCTCTGCTGCTCCCACTCTCCCATGATCAGCGGGGTCAAACTGGAACATATACACAAAAAGGAAGCGCAAAAGAGAAAAGAAACATCAGTCAAAAAATTCAAAGCTTTATAGATAGACTCAAAAAAACATACATTACATAAATGAATAAAAAAGATCACATGGGATCTATTGACCCACAAAGTATATACACATTGGTAAATTCTCAATTCAATAAGCCACGGAACTACAATTAAGTAAATACAGGGTGCAGAGATAGTATAACTGCTTACATATGAATGAGAACCCCCTAGTACAGGACCACTGGGTATCCGCAGCAGGCTGGGCTTCCGTCGTCACGATCTTTCCCCGGTGCGTAGTGACGTCACCTCTACACGTTTCGCGTCATATGACGCTTCTTCAGAAGATATGGCCTACTGACTCCCATGGTTGCTTTTTAAAGCAAGACCGACATTTCCTCAGCCTATTGGAGTGCCTTACTGCAATAAAGCCTTTCCAATCAATGCAAGAAGCGATTAACCACTTGTCAGAACTACACACAAATAAAGCCTATCCAATCAATGCCTGAAGCGATCAACCACTTGCTTGATCGGCAAAACTGCACACAAATACATTTACATTAGAACGATCCCAATATTACAAACTATAATTACATACAATATAACATATTACATAAAATGGCATAAGTGTTACACATATACATCAAATGACAACATGACATAATACCAATGTAAATTAATACTAATGTGAATTGTATTGATCCTGCTAGGAGAATACTATTAGAAACGTATATTTGCAATCCAATGCAAAACAATAACCAAATGAAATGACCAGACAAAAATAAGGGAAAGGGAAGGGAGGAAACAATGGGAGGGGGGGGAAAGGGGGAAAGACAGGGAAAAATGGAGGGGGGGAATAGGGATGGGAAACAATTGCCATACATAAAATCATATCCACAATCTAATTGTGAATATTAACCAAACACAATAATGGGAAGAGAATAAGAAGGGGGGAGGGAAGGGGTAAGAGGGGGTGATGAATAAAATTATATAACATGAACTCCATAAAAATAATAAAAATACATAAAAATGATATGTTGCATGGATGATATTGAAATGAAAAATAGGAAAAATACATGAACCCTATTTGAGGAATGAGGCAAGTTCTATTAGTTCATTGAGCCCACCCGGCGATTTACTCCCCAATATAAAGATCCAATACTGCTCTCTTTGTAAGAGTTTTAGATCAAGGTCCCCTCTCCTGGGATCCCTTGCAACTACTTGAACTCCCCTAAAACGTAGTGCGTTACTTTTCCCTTGATGATGGGTTAAAAAGTGCTGAGTTAGATGATCAATTTTCTTCCCTCTATCTAAATTGGCTTGGGCATTTGTAATCCCATTGATATGTTCACCAATTCTAGTTTTGAGGGATCTAACCGTTTTCCCAACATGTCTTAGGTTACACGGACGGGTAATTACATATACAACAAAGGATGTTCTATATTTCTAGCATCATGTATATTTTTGTCTTTTGACATGTATGTACACATTACACATTTGCCACATATATAATTCCCTTTGGGTTTCGAAAGAAAGTTACCACCAGAATTGGATACGTTGGTTTCTTTTTTGAGTGCACTAGGTGTTGCTGTAGTAAAGAACATCCTCATTTGTACTTCTGGCTCCGCTGCAGTCTGTATGGAGAGAGGTAGTGATATTAAGGACTGTCATAGCGGGGACCGCCTTCAGTCTTGCTGAAGCCCCCTCTGTCTGGAGGCGCTGACACCAAGAATGAAAAGAACCAGCAGGATCCCTAAAAGTCTGCCCTGTACACCCACACCATCACGGGAAACTCCTCTCTCCTGTTCCCTCGCAGGTAACCATCACTACACCAAACAGTCACATAGCCATAGTCTCCCAGAGGAGGGGGAGGCATGTGCTACACTACATTAAAACACTTCTGACGCGGAGCAAACCAGTTTAAAAATGAACCATTACTCTGTAGCTTACTGTACATCAAGCAACTGAATTTCTCCCTATATACATATTTCACATTTGGCAGCTTTTTATTGGCAGAATTGGTTCTCGGTAAAATATTTGCACCTAGATTGAAAACTGGTTGAAGGATAAACAACAGAGAGTTATCATAAATGGAAACATTTCAGGTTGGGCTAAAGTTGTAAGTGGAGTACCTGAAGGATCGGTACTGGGACCCCGGTTTTTAACTTATTTATTTATGACCTTGAGGTTGGCATAGAGAGTAATGTCTCGATCTTTGCTGATGATACTAAATTGTGTAATGTAGTTAAATCAGAGCAGGATGTAATTTTTCTCCAGAAAGATTTGGGTAGACTGTAAACTTGGGCAGGTAAGTGGCTGATGGGGTTTAATACAGATGCATGTAAGGTTATGCATTTGGGAAACAAGAATAAACAGGCGACGTACAAATGAAATGGGGCAAAATTAGGTAAATCCTTATGGAAAAGGATTGCTTGTAGATAGCAGGCTTAGCAATAGTGCCCAATGTCAGGCACTAGCTGCCAAAGGAAATAAGATCTTATCTTGCATTAAACGGGATATGGATGGAAGGGAACTAAGTATAAACATGCCACTGTATAAAGCATTAATAAGACCACATCTTGAATATGGAGTATAGTTTTGGTCACCACTCCATAAAAAAAGATATTACGAAACTAGAAAAAATGCAGTGAAGAGTCACCAAATTAATAACGGGGGCATATGAGGGGATGCCAGCTAAATTAGATAATTGGGGAAAAGGTAGTGCTTCACTTTAAGTACATTTTCGCTTTACATACATGCTCCGGTCCCATTGCGTACGTTCATGCGGGGTATGCCTGTAATGTAATGCTAAAAGTACAACTCACAGCAAAAGTACTTCATTGTAATGTTGAACAACCGTAACATCCATTTTATTTTAAAGTTTATAATACGCTGAGTGAATTGCAATATTTCTTGCATTTTTAACTGTATTAATAAATGGCTGTAACTGAATTATTGTTGAGCAGTTTTAGTTTTGATGCAACGTCTGTTGCAGTGCCAAGTCATTCAACAGGCCCGTGTGCCAACATATTCAGCCTCTTATTGTCTCTGCACAAATGTAAATGTAGGCAACATAATTATGATAATATGAAATACCTCCTATCATGTTCCTGTGAAGATCCATCAAGTGCCAGAAGATAACTGTGCTCTCTCCCCCATACAGTATGTCTTCACTTCACAAGAAAAGCCATGTGTCGAGATACTAACAAAAACTTCTGCTGTTTTCCTATACAACTATTTACATCTGTGATGGTTCTCAATGTCCTTGGTCGAAAAGCTCCCACATTGAAGCCCCCCGTTTGCACTGATCGTCATTTTTCTTTTGCAATTCATTTTTTTTTTAAACTTATTTTAAGAATTTTTTTGTGCCCCTTTCAATGCAGTTTTTATTTTTTAACTAAGCCATTCAGGAGGTAAGTGTTGGAAATATGTAGGGCCAGAACCACAAAAGGGTGCTGAAACTTTAGCATGACCATACTCCCATTCATATGAATGGGGGGCTAAGGCGTTCTAAAGCTTAGCACCCATTTTTGGATCTGGGTTCAAGTGTCCAGAAGGTTAAAATGGATCTCTCGGGAGCCTAGTGCAGTCTCAGTGTTACCACAGTAACATTAGAAACTAGGAATTAGGAAAATTATGATTTTTAACACAAAATATATATATATATATATATATATATATATATATATATATATATATATAAAAAAAGACATGTTACATGTGCAAGACATTAATGTGTAAGTTAAACTTGTGTAGGTGTCTGGGCAGGGGGTATATTCTTCAAGGGAAAATCTCTGAAATACATTAATATTACAAACCTATACAAAATCTGCGCTAAACATAGTCTCCCGGCTGCAAAACTGTAGCAAACAAACTTCAACAGATTTGTCTAAGAAAAATATTCAATTGAAACCAATGTGATTTTCTTATTTGATCAATCAGGTGCAGTATTTTTGCACCAGCTTTGCCCCATTTTTCCAGCTGGGAGACTTTGATAAATGCCCCTCACCTATCATATATGAAACTATGTCCAGTTTTCCATATATTACCCAAAATAGTTCCTGCACATTGCCGCATGTTTCAGGGAGACTCGCTGTGAAATGATACCGTTGTAAAAAAGTAATTTGTTTATTTAAGACCATACTTTATGATACCCAGCCCCCCCCCCCCCCCTCTCCCCGTGGTTTCTGAGTAGTTGTTGGCAAATGGAAATATCACTTGTGAGCACATTCGCATGTCTCAGACAGGTTTGTATCCCTGCTCTTCACCTAGTTTTTGACACTCAAAAAATGGCGACTGACTGCAGACATAGTCCACCAAGGTCACCAATAGAAAGCCGGAACATCATCTCCCACAGACATCAGAGCTATCCTGTTGGCCATCCTGGCGAGCCCCGAACCCGGCGGCCATTATTCCCTCACTTTTCTGCTCCTGAATTGTCAGGGGAACACTGATGGACGCCGGTTGACACCAAGCTTGTCTCTTCTGTCACCTGGGTTTACCTCCCCCTCTTCTAGTTCCGGTCAAATATAAAATTTTAAAACAAAATAAGTATTTTTCTGTGTGCAGTTTACTTCTTAACAGACTACAAACGTAACGGATAATCTAATAAGGGATATTGTAAAGAAGACGCGATTGACTGAGGAGACGTTTGATTTGATTGTCTTGGAACAGAATGTAGCTATTTCCCTCTCTAAGTAAAAGAAAGCAATAAAAGCTGGCAAAATGGATGCTTAAAGTTCAATAAAAAAATGAATGAAAATGCGCATGGAAATTGCTTTAGAAGAACGTGCAGCACGGCAATGTCACCATGTGTCTTGCTGTAAAAATTAAAAAGATCAAAGGAAGAGTTGTATAATTTTTTGTCAAATAAAAGAAAAATGCCATCTCGTGTTTACCTGTTAGAAAAACTATAAACATCTCGAAATACTTGGACTTAAAAAGAAATTGGTCTAATAGCCTACATAGAAAAGTGAGTCTACGGCTTAATTATGCCGATAAAAGTAGACGTAAAGCATCATATATGGTTGAAAGGTCTTGATAGTGTTTCTGCTTTAAGCAGACCTGGACTACTGTGCGTGACAAAGTAAATAGCTGCAGTAACCCAGGAACATTACGATTCCAATACAAGTGCAAATAAAATGGCACTATTTGAGCTTTATCGCACTTTATCCTGGGAACAGTGTTGAATATGAACTTGGTTTTGTATTTGAAAGCATAGACACGAGTTCAAAATTGTCCTTGGAAGCTGTAAAGTTGGAGTCCAAATAGTTTTGAGATCTAGTCATACTACCTGTATGTTTCCGCTCCAGGACAATGTGTGGTTCCTGGTTTCCTTGAGAAGCAGCACAGTTCTGATGTTTGGTAAGACACCATCTTGAACATTGGTGACACCATCAGTTAACTTGTTCAGTTCTTAGGCTGCATCTATACTTAGACAGACGGAACGGAGCGGAGGCGCGCGCACGCTGCGCGTTCACATCTATGGTCCACTTTGAGGATGCCTATAGATGGCGCCAGAGCGCACGTCAGACAGAGCTGACAAAGGCACGAAATTGAAGAAGACAGAGCCAAGTGATTTTTTGCGCGATGGCATCGGGATGTGAGGTAGGAAAGTGACGTCCCCGCCGGAACGTCATTGACACGCCTCCAAATTTTCATTGCCACGCCCCCAAACCGCACCCGCTGCATACCCTGCAAAGCCATGAAAAAGCTCAGGCTTTACCAAGAGTATTGCAGCGTGTGTGCGCCTCCCCTCCGTTCTGCTCCGTCTGCCTGAGTATAGACGTAGCCTTACTCTTTGCACACGGCAATAGGCAAGTACCAAACAATGGTGCCCATTTACTAGCTATTCCACCTATTACTGACCAACACCAAGATCACAGTTGTCGGTTACTCACTCTTTGGACAAATAGACCTTTGTTGTTGCAGGTTAGGTAAGGGTCTGTATCCCTAGTGCAAGGGTGGCCAATTTCAGTCTTCAAGGGCCACCAACAGGTCAGGTTTTAAGGATATCCTTCCTTGATAAAAGGAGAGGTGAAGTTTTGGCTGTGATCATCATATTCCTGTGCAGGGAACCTCGGGTCCCCAGCTACTCTAGCACTCTCCAGGTCACAGCCTATACTGTTCAAGCTGCTCCCACAGCCCTCCTGTAATGTGTATCTCGGCGACCAAGACCGGTACCAGACCCGGGAAACTAATTATCTGTATCCATAATCAGCTCCTAAATGCAGCATTGCTGATCAGAAGCAGGGTTAGCACGCACAGATCCAGCCTTACACTGGTACTGAACATCGGATTCTTTGCATCGTTTTCCTTGCAACCCCTCATTGAGCACTGGAAAACCTGTGCTGCCATATCCTCCCCAAGCTATGACCGATTGCTTTCTAAGTCCCAGCAAAGGGAGACCTGCCATCTTTCCTCCACATGCCATAGTGCCTGAGCCCAGGAATCACTGTGGATGGGGCTAAGTGAGTAGGCCACAACCCCACCCCCACCCCCCATAAATTATAATAGTAAGTTATTTCCATTTTACCTATAATAGTAAAAATCCCCTCAGAACAGGGCGCTAGTAGCCAATAATGCCCTGGCTGGATTTACTACTCCTGCCAGTGCATTATTGGGCACTAATGCCCTGTTCTGTGGGTATTATTACTTCATTGTTTTATTTTGTTCTACTTCTTAAATTACATGAATGGGTGAGGTACAGCTCACAAGGTTATATTTGCTGTCCTTTTGCTTTTTAATGATGTTGATATTTTCTCAGTATAAGATTTTGTGCTCTTTTTTGGGCAGCAAAACATTTGGGAAACTGTCTGATTTTTGTTCTTTTTGTTCTGCTTCCTAAAATTCAGACAGACAAATTATACATTTACCCTGGGACATACAGAATGATAATACCTCCAACATTAAGGTTGTGCCGAAATATCCCGATACAGCACAACATGTGGGCATCAGTATACATTTTGCAAGAGTGGCCAGTGATCACACAGGAATGGCAGACACACCTCCCACTTATAGCAGATTTCGGACTTAGAGAAGGCAAACCATGAAACCTGTCTGTGAAGGAGGAGCCTCATGAGTAGAGAAAGCATTAATGATGAAGCAATAAAAGCCTGTCCTAGCTTCTTCTGCACTTTCCAGTACATGGTGATTTACCGGAGCATCGTCAAGAACAATAATGAACCTTTCACATAGTTATTGTTATTTAGTGTTTTCAGATTGCACCCAATCCGTATTATTATTCCAATACTTATTCTTTGGCCTTTTGTTAACACTTGGCATAATGTGTTTTTATGATAAGAAGTACTGTAAAATGGTCTAAAAGTAAATAAGTTCTTTCTTTTACATGGATAACATTTAAGGCTGTCTTATATAATCTGGTTCTTTTATTGCTCTCAGCTACTTGAACTTTCCTTTTGTCAGTAAAGACTACAACATATGACAAGGAAATTCTGGTTCATTCACAAGTGGATTTAGAAATACAATGATCATACAGCTGCAGCGGCCATTATTCAAACACTTCACACGTTTAGTACATCGGAATACCGATGTCATGACGCGGGATGTCTTCCAACCGTACCGCCTTAAGACGCGAGTGCGGCGAGTGCAGAAAATGGCATTTTAGAGTTCTGGTTTTTAAACACCTTAAATTGACACAGTAGCACAGTACTGTACACATTGCAATTCATTCATTTCATTATCCCCAAAGAAACAAAATCCATGAAATTCAACAAAGCAATCGCGATAAGCGCGGGTGCCTGGAGCGATTGGCTGCGTTCATGCCGCGTGGAGTACAGCAGAGCACACAAAATCGGCGCCATGATTTGTTTGAATAACGGCCGCTGCAGCTGTGAGTAACACCTTAAGAAAACATTTGACTGTAGTTTAAAGAACTGTGATGTTTAGGAAAGGATTAAGCTCACTCAATTCTGCACTAGTCTATTAAAACCAGAAGGTGAGCTATTTTTATTAGGGTTCTGTAAGATTATGCAGAGTTTACTTACACTTATCCTTTTTACGATGACTGTCATTGTAGTTCTTGAGGTTTGTGTGCTAAGTGTTGCAAGCGGCACTTGATTTTGATGATATGCACATCAGTTTAATGCCGAGCTGATTCAGTTCACGTTGGTGGCATTAAGAGATCTGTATGAAATGTAAGAAACAGTCTAAGCATATTTCTTACATGGTCTTGGCACACACTGATAACTAGAAAACCCTTTGCACTACACAAAGTATATAGAATAGGCAGCACTCTGGGAAGAGCTTAATGGGAACGCTGATAAACACATGGGGCAACGGAAACAAGGGAGGGACCCTAAACCCTCCAGACTACTAATCATCAAATCCCAACTGGGTTCGCAGCACTCAAGGAATACAAAGAGAAAAATGGGTATGCCCAAAAGAGATAGAATGTGTGTTTGTGAATATATGACTTAGATGGTCACATAGCACAAATACACTGATACATACAGGCAAAAGTAGTGAATGCAAAAATGAACTAAAACAAGAGGGGAGGGGTGGGAATGTGACAAGGAGGGAAAAAAGGAAAATAACAGGAGAACAAGGGAGCAACATTTTGGGATGCAAACCCCTTCTTCTGACCCATTTCCAAAGACCAGGTGTGTCTAAGGTACTTCCCTTGAGACCTCAATAAAAACCATGCTCGGAAGGCGACAGACTGTGTAGGGTTCAACACAGAGGCTCAGATATATATGGAAGGCAACCAATAGGCTTGATTGTAACACAGACAAAATACATAGTTATCACAACAACTATCTAAGGTCCACCATAGTGGTAACTGAGGTCTGAGCACTGGAACAATCAGAGCATGTAACTAAATGTAGCAGCACCCCACAGGGATAACGTTACATGTATATATGTCCAGGCAAATATCTTCAGGCTCACGTCAGCAGGTCCACGGCAGTCAGGCAGTGTTGAGCAGGAAAAAGGTTGCCTGTCTGACCAGCTGTAAGCTACTAGAGAGACATCATATTATCAATCCTGAAGGTTTCTGATCCTTGTACAAATGTATAACTCGTAATTGGAAAATCAAATATTTACTAGCAGGAGAAAATGCAATTAGTGTTTTTATAGGGTATATTTGATTGAGATTAACTTAATTCCTATCCCATTATTATGAAGTTTGTGGAGTCTGGCCAACTGTATAACGCTCAGCGTTTAAGCAAATTTCCCCAGTAAGGTTATGCAGTCTTTTGCCGAGACCTGACTTAACCTTCTTAGCTTTGTGGCTTATATTGCCAATTGCTTAATTCTGCTGTGAGTTAGACAGACCATTCCTGGTTCCATTTGGAATGTGACTCCCAGGAACATTAAGGACTGAGATGGAATTAAGTAACTCGTATGGGAATTTATTATCCATATGTGCCGCTCCAGGAACACAGTCACTTTCTGCATATGCTGTATTCGAATATTTTTACTGAGATTTATCCTCCTCATTAGTGCCATGAAAAAGTTTACTTTATCCCCCTCTCGATATTTGTTGTTGAGCCAAAGGCCTTCTCAGTTGGTAGGTAGGCCCTATCAGCAGGTTCCTCCTACATTACCAATTTAACGCTATGTCCTTTGTATTTCCTTCACTACATAGAGGAAACAAGACAATAATATAATCAATAGCATGGGATGTGTGACTTATATGTGGTGCCTTGGGGATTAAAATACTATACAGTATGCACTATATATGAGCTACAGTGCAGTTAACACTGGTTAAAAATAGAAGTGCCTAAGAAATTCTGATTTTTTATGCTTTGAAAGTACAAAATGCTTCTAGCTGCAAGAAAGGTCATCTCCACCTTCCTCCTGGGGGAAGAAACCTCCCAATGACTACTACAATTACTGTACCTGTGTGTACAGTACTTGGATCTGCTGATTAAATAGGGGTGGTATGGGTGAGCTTAAACTAAGAATAAGTTCCATATACCTCCCAACCATTTACAATTAGAGAAACACAATTTTAGCAAATCTCAAACCCCCACTCCCACAGTATTATATATCTACTGTATATATTGAATTGTGCCAACTGGAGTTCTACTGAGTTACGTTAATGTACATTATTGTATTTTATTTGTATTACAAATATGTTGTTTCCCTGCTTCATTTTCCTGCCCTACAGTTGTCTAATAGTTCTCGATTGTTGTATGGAATTGAAAACTTAGAATCTTAGCTTTCTATGTCGGTTTGAAGTAATAATCTCCTGTTATACGTTTAACTTTATGTGGACAAGATTGGAACATACTGTAGTGGCATTTTTTTTTTATACATTTGATGATAAATGCACCATAAGGAATAATGGCCATGACCCATTTACTACAAAGATATATCAGTTTTATCCACATAGTAAATCAAATAACCATTTTTGTCTGAGAACATTTGTGCACACCTTTAATGGATACACGCACGCATGCGTATGTGTAGTATTAGAGAGACCATCTGAAAAATTATTATTTTCTTTCCCGTTTACTAGAGTTCAGGAAATGAATTATTACATAGTTACATAGTAGATGAGATTGAAAGAAAGACATATGTCCATCAAGGTCAACCTAAACTAAATGTACAGTAGACTACAGATACTTATCCTATATTTCTACTTACAGTATTTTGATCCAGGAGAAGGCAAAAAAGAAAAGAAAAAAACAGTGAAACATCATCCAATGCTGTCTCATAAGGGAAAATTAAATTCATTCCTGACTCCAAATATTGCTAAATAGGTTGCTCCCTGGATCAATATCCTTCCCATGGTTACTTATTTGGTATATCCCTGTATACATTTCCTTTCTAAAAAGATGCCTTTTTTAAAGATATTTATTGTATATTGTAAAAATAAAGAATTCAATGGATATAGACTCCTACAGAATCATGTATTGCTTAGCTGCATGTTCAGTAGCATTATTCACCATCTTCCTTGTAATAGGTAAAGAAATCACTATAAGAACTGAACGCTAATTGGTGACAGATATTTACTTAAAGGAAAAAAAAGCCTTCTCAATTTGGTACAAAGCATCAGGTCATTTATTAAAGTGGAAAAGCTTACATAGTGATTGTTTGTGGTTACACAGCAAGTAATTGGATCGTGTTTGTCTCATTGACAACATTAATTGCACTTTTGGTATGTTTCTGTTGGGATTTACAATTAAGTTCCTGGAATTTTATCAACATAACCTTTTCTGAGTCGTGATGGGCCATTGTAGCAAAGTACCGCATATAGCTGATGCACTGAATAATGTTTGATTACATTAAAAATATATCTTCTTTTTTTTTTTAACTTGTATTTTATTATTTTTTTCAGAACATAAAAGGGGGGAGGGGAATACAGAAAATAAAATGGGTGGGTGGGGAAGGGTAGGGGAGTACATCTGCAATGGTCTGGTTACCAAACTGGAAAGATCTGCATAATAATCAACATTACAAAAGAAATAGTAAGCCTTCAGTGAAAAAAAATGCATTAGATCAGGTGTGCGCAAACTTTTCCCCGTGCTCACCCCTGCCTGCTCGCCTCTCGCCCCCCCCCCCCCCTTCGCTCAACCCCAGATTCAAATGACGCGAGGGGTCATGCGACGTCACGTTGTCATGGTAACGTGACATCGCAGCGTCATTTGACGCCGGGTTACCAGGGCGATGCAACATGGGAAGGTAAGTGGGTTATAGAGGCCTTGCGCGGTCCCCCAGCATTTAAATGCCTGGGGGGGAGAGCGCAGGACCTCTATAACTGCTGCGCCCCCCAGTTTGAGCACCGCGCATTAGATCATACACATTGCAACAGTTCACATGTTCGAAAACAGTATAAAGAAGCAATGTTTCAATCTCACCTTATAGAAGGTACTTAATGGTGAACAGTGCAGCTCTACTCTAACACAAATGATTGTGTCTTGATATATCTTATACAGTAGTAATTGATTCCATTATGTTATACAGTACCTCCAGATGCAGTTTCAGGAATGCCAACATTTTCCTGGGAAGAAATTAGTGCTATAGTAATATAAAAATGAAAAAAAGAAAGTATACAGTTGAGGGTTTTTAACCCAACATTGTGGCCTATTCAGGTAGCTTCGATGTTATCACTGCAGCATCGAATGCGTTTGCATGTTCCTACCGAACGGTAAAATGTTGTGAAAAAACAGTGTTCGGTAAGATGTATCGCTTGGTAAATACCGTTTGGTACAAAAATGACATACGGCACGAGTTGGAATTTGCTTTTCAAGTGTTATGCCCGTGAGATTTTGCTCCAGTCTGGAAGAGCTCTGCAGAGAGAAGCTGCATCTCACTGCACAGCTCTTACAGGAGATCGGGCAGTTTACATGGAGCCCATATAAGCTAATGCTCGCTGTTAACACAGCTTTAAAAGCACAGCATGGGAATCAGATGCAAAGCCAGAGAAACCATTCAGACATGTTTCAACCTTAATGGGTATCATCAGTGTGAAGTTGGTTGTACTGCTGGCTTTGCATTTTCAAGACTGTAGGGTTTAACTCTTGTGCAAAGCCACATGTATGTATATATATATATATATATAGCCCATGGACCCCCACCCAATCTCACATCGGGTACCCTAAGATGTCTCTTGCTCTGGCTACATGTCTGAGTGTGGTGCATACCTGCTGGCAACAGGAGGGCCTGAGTCTCCCGTGGTGACATGGGGGACAACAGGACAGGTTTCTGGGGTTGTGCCTTCGTTCTCCTCAATGGTGCAGTGCCTCCATCTGGTGCAGGCCCCAGGGATATGGGGTGGAATCCCTACAGCAGAATCCCCTCCCAGGGATGAGAGATTCCAGTCTCACACACTGTCTCTTTATCAATCAGAACCCTTTATTCAAGTTCTTATCAGCAGCTTACAGCAGGTACAGCAATCAGTCTCAGCCGGCTGTCTCCCTTCAGGATGTCCCACCTGACACCACTCTGGGCCTAGGGCACCCAGAGTGGGTCTAGCTCTTCCCCCACCCCCTGTGCTGGGTGGGAGGTATTTGGTCCACCTATGTCCCTATAGGTCTATCAGCTCCACTCCTCCACTAGCTAACTCTCACTCCTGAGAGCAATGACTGACTGAACCGAACCACTAAATAGGAAATGGCACTGCTCTAAGTAGCTTCAGCAGGCACCGCCCCTGTGTCTCTTGATTGGACACAGAGTCAGGTGACCTACCTTCACTGTCTCAGGGCAATGTCTGAAGCAGGGAAAATCCATGATCACTCCTGGCAAACCTGCCCTTACACAGGGATTACTGCCAGGAGGAGAGTAGAAATATAGCCCATAAATTTACATGGGCTACATATATATAATCAATTTAGACAGTAAAGGCAATCTCAACAAGTCTTCTTGTAAACATAGAAGCTGGGTGCTCACAAAATACCACAACCAAATGGTTGAGCGTCTAAATGGAAAAAAATAGCAAGCACTTCCCTTCAATATAAAAATCCAAAAGTATTTATTCGTTACATCAATGCTTAGTCTGGGACTCCTGAGAAAGCATCAATGTAACAAATAAATACTTTTGAATTTTTTATATTGAAGGGATGTGCTTGCTGCTTTTTTCATTGTGGGCGCGCACACACATACACACACACACACACACACACACACACACACACACACACACACACATACACACACACGTACTTAGCCATTGGACCAAATTATGCATTTTGTCACTTTGATATTTTGCATTTTGTATGATGTGTACTGCGGGTCACATATGCACTTCAGAAGAATTTTTTTTTGTGCACTATTGAAACCTTCTATGTATGCACTTGTATGGCTCAATGATTGTATCCATATCCATGTTTAAATGGAGATGAAGCAAAAAGTGACACACAGTGTGCTAATTTGCGCATCATTACCCACAATCCCTAGCTGGAGTGGAAACATTGTATGCTAAGAGATAATGGCGAAAGGCAGGTTTGTGGAGCTGTCAGAGACATGTGAAAGCGCTCACAAGTGGTATTTTCATTTGCTTTTTTTACCTGCCAAATACTGTCTCCATGGGATGCACTACCAGTTTTCCTCCTAATACAGAGGATATATTCATACGGAGAAGCATCTTAGGGTTAAGGATCACCTTTGAAACATGCACGTCTGAAGCAGCGCAAGCATGCTTTGATACTTTCCCCATGAAGACTGTGTGATGTTTTAAAGGCTGGAAAAAGCTTGAGGTACCGGCGTGAGATGTATTTTTGAGGGATTGTAAACTAACATGAAGAAAAAAATATATGTAGTTTTAGGCTCAAGTGCATTTCATCAGAACAGAAACAGAATGACATACCTAAAAAAAGACACGCATGCACGGGCAGATACACAAGGTAATGGGAAGGGCGCTGCTCGCGAGGGCTTTCAATCTAGAGGGAATAAGGGGCAAAGTTGAAACGAAAGGTAAAGTGGCTGCTCGTTGTGGAACTAAGTACGCCTTAGAAGATGTTGGCATATGTGGGTGCAGAGTACTTTAGATTAAAGTGGATTCCTCGTGGGCTACGGCAGGGGTGTGCAAATTGAGGGGCGTGGGATTTTTTTGGGGGGGGGGGGTGCGGAGGTTGCAGAGGCCCCGTGCTCTTCCCCGAGGCATTTAAATTAAATGCCGGGGGACCGTATGAGGCCTCTGCAACCTCAACTTACCGGGATTCAGCCTGCTTCTAATCACGTCGCCATGACAACGCGGCGTCATATGCGGGGTCATGCAACGTGACGCATCGTCATGGTAACGTACATCAAATGATGCTGCGGGGTCACGTGACGTAATGTCACGTGACGTCATGTCACGTGCCCCCGGCGTCATTTGATGCCAGGTCACTGGAGAGGGGGGGGGGGGGAAGCAAGCGCTAGGGCCAGCACACAGGAAAGGGGCGCAGCAAAAAAACCTTTGCGCACCCCTGGGCTACGGTGTAATCTCAAACACACCTTTTTTTCTGACCGCAAAGAGCATGTGGAGAAGTGGGAAGGTATCTAAACAAATGATCGTTTCATCTTAAAATACTGATTATTGAACAAATTCAGAGTGAGCTTGTTCAAATTAAAACTCAGATTGATAAAAATATAAGCGTCTATTAGGGCTTGATTATACCAGATGCCGCCGAGCGGCAGCGCGGTCTGGTGGCGTCGCCCTCACGCTGATCATGCAGGAGAGACCGGAGAGGAGCTGAGCACACAGGGAGGCGTGGCCGTGAGCGATTCGCCCTCATTGGCTTAACTGCTCACGTGATGTGGCCGCCGCCTGCCCACAACAAATTCCTCCGTCTCCTCTCCAGTCTGCCGGCCTTCAGCTCCAGGTGGCGCGCACGCCGCTGATGGTACTGTATGATCAGCTATATAGGATTTCAGCAGTTTGTTTTTTTCTCCGCGGGGCGTCGCCGCCTGAGTTTTTTTTATATAATCACAGCCTTAGAATGACAATGAGTGAAACAGATATCAATATGTTGAAACACAAAACACAGAGAGACAACGACTGGAAAAGAGCGCAGCAAGGATTAGATGCAATCACTTACGAAAGACCATGAGCGGAAGGGGGCGGAGATCCGAGGCGTTCAGGAGTAACAGATTGACGAAAGACATCAAAACCAACAAACAAACATCTTGCAAGGTTCTTAGTCATAGGTTAGTTAGCATGACGCAAATAACAATTGCCAAGAGCTGTTGACATGCACTAATTTGCTGTGATCTCATGCTCAGCTACAGTTCTAGATGTAAAATGTGAAACTTAGGCTATGTCCACAGTATGTTCAGGCGTGTGCACTGTACGAACAAGTACCGCCCCTCAATCTCGCAGGCCCCTCATCGTGAACAAATAGAGGAACACAACATACTGTAAACATACTGTAGTGCAACCAGTGTGTAAACAGTACTATATAGGGCTGTAAGATGATTACACTCACACTTTATCCCCAGAAATCACGCAGTACAGAGACTCTATCTCTCACACAGGACACAGACTAGGATGCTACGCGTTTTGTCATTCCGAAACGCGTAGCATCCTAGTCTGTGTCCCGTGTGAGAGATCCTGGCAGCCGGAGACCTAGCGTGACGTCACATCTGCCCTCACTGTTGTGCACACCAGAGGTGTCGGAGGCCGCGAGCGAGAGGAGTACACGCGCCGGAGATTGGACGGCAAGAGGATCGGGATTTCGTACCATTCCCATTATTTTATTGTAAAATGTGAGTGCATTCTATCTTTTGTACTACCGGTCTTTGAATACAATTTTGAGATATACTACACTATGCCAGTCTCTTTCATTTCTGTATGATACTGGAGGAGGGATTACCATACGAATACCCATTGGTGCTGAGAGTCACAACTGAAGGTTGCTCGTTTCAGAGAGAGATAGAGTCTCTGTACTGCGTGATTTCTGGGGATAAAGTGTGAGTGTAATCATCTTACAGCCCTATATACTGTAGTATTATTGTTTACATACAGGTTGCATTATGTTGTGTTCTCTTATTGGTTTCATCATTACGCTGTGAACGTCCTGCGTTCCCCTTGCTGTGGAAGAATACAATGAAGATATAGACTGTAGAACGACCTATAAAGGGTTTTGTTTGAGCTGCTTTACAATTAATATATTATTCACATTTGGTGGTGGTTATTTATGTATAAGACATTATTCAAAAAATATTCATATTAATTGTTCACTTTGTTCACTATATATTTCCTTTGATTAAATTCACTATAAATGCATTGCACTTAATATTGATGCACTAGCACTATAAATTAGTAATTTATAATTGGTTGAAGAGCGCCCGATTACACACCCTTGGTTCATCGGCCCCACTTCATACCTTGGCGCGGAAATTCCCCCTGCGGTGCACGACAGATTTCCAGGCAGACAAGAGAATTGTGTTTAGCCCATGCTGGGGATCGCACAAGGCCTCTGTAACTTATCACTTACCTGGAGTTCTAGCGGCGCGTCTCCATGGCAACCGGCGTCAAATGACGCCGTGGAGTCACATGACATCACGTTGCCATGGTAACATGACGCCACAAGACCCCCGCAATGTCATTTGACGCCGGAGTCGTGCAGAGGGGAGGGCGCGAGCCGGAGGAGATAGGGGGGCGGAGAGAGAGAAACTTTGCGCACCCCATATCTAGATTGTAGTTACATAGTTACATAGTTACATAGTTACATAGTTACATAGTTACATAGTTACATAGTAGATGAGGTTGAAAAAAGACGTACGTCCATCAAGTGTGACATTTTAAATAAAATGTTTTACATTATTGACGATAGTTCCTTACTTGATAGCTATGCAATATGTTTTAAATAATGATGTTATAATTAAGTCCTCAGTGATATTACCAGAAATCTAAAGAAAAAAGATGGAGGGTTTCATGAGTGCGTAAAATAATATTAAAATGTCATAGAAAAAATAGGAAATGCTCTTGTACAATGTATGTCACCAGAAAGGGAAAATATACAAAAACACACAACACAGAAACAAAAAAGACATCTGGAGGATGTGATGGAGTTATAATACCTACAGGAATCAGGAGGCAATGTAAATACAGACCCATATATAGGCACACACATAAATATACACGTGTAGCAGACTTCATTGTTCCCTCTGGTGGAATTAGGGAACATATGTTCTGATAGTCTGCATTTTCACATAGTTGTTATAAGCTGTTGTGTTGTTATTATTAGGGACAATGCGCCTGATTACATCTGTATCTAACCAAATATAAATCAATTTACTGCATATTAATATACCACTTTGCCTGATTATCTATGTTATAAACAAAACATTACAATAATAAGATGTAAAGATTAACGCCCACTCCAGGCTACAGCACTCATGAATCATCAATATATTGATTGGCTTCATTATTGTCCCTCCCTACTCCCAACAGACAAGTCTTGTTTAGAACCTTTTTACACTGACAGCTTCTGCGCGTGTACAGATGTAGCAAGACCTGCTGCCCTCGGCGTCGTGGACGAACAAGCAAAAGTCTGCGGCGCCCGGGGCAGGGCCTATTGCGAGGGAGTGAAGTGACCCCCCGCACCATTAATCCTACGGTGCCACAGTCACGTGACCACATGTGGCAGCGGCACTGAAGGCAGTAATCCTTGCTACATCTGTATCTTAGTGAGGCAATAACTTGAAAGCGATTTATTAAATTAGACTTTTCATACTGTACCTATTGTGTAGGCCGGGCATACTGTACGAAGGCCGAAACTAAAGAGAAGTGTGTCTAAAATAAGGAGGGGTGGATGCTGGATCCCGATTTTGCAGCTTGCAAAGGACGCTGGAAAGTGTTTGATAGATGGGATCAGCCTGGTGCAACAAAGCAGAAGTGTAATTGCTACTCCCCTGAATGACAATACAGACGATTATGGTAGCAAATTTTTAATTAAAAAGTAAAAAAAAAATTCTACCTATCAAAATGTGTATGGAAGGGCATTTAAGGCACTAAAAAGTTGTTACATCCTACAACTTACAGAGTCTACAGCAGCATACAGGGCAGGAAAAACTGTCCTGCGGGGAGGGATTCACCATTTTAGGCAGAAGGGGGCACCACAAAGACAGACCCCCCCAACATTTTTTGGATATAAAATAGGTGCCACTATAGTTTCTGTACTTGTGCTGGATGGAGATACTTCCAAGCTATGCCTATGGAAGTCACAGAAACTACTGTTGTGGCCCCTTTTATCCTCCTACATCCCCGAAAAAATTCGGGGATGTTTTCCATTTGTCACGGACTTTGCTGCGCATCAGCCGCCTTCACCAGACAGCGCTAATGGCGCTAAGCATTGAAAGCGCCCGCGGCTCCCAAAATGGCCGCAAACATGCCGCATCTGCCCGCGATTTAAAAAACCGCGGAGAAACGGCCGCAGGGGGTTAAAAGCGGCCGCCACTATATGCAGCTTACCCTACACACAGAAAACTTTGCGTAATGGGTACAAATAAATAGTACTTACAAACCAGACCTGGGGAGAGCAGAAGGCAGAAACAATCCAGAGGTAGCAACGAAGAACGCGCAGCTGAGAAAGCATGGCAGAGCGAGAGGCTTGTATTCTGATTTTCCAGCTAGTGAAGGAGGCTGGGAGGTGATAATATTTAAAGGCAGAGATAAGCTGTGAGTGATTAAATCAGCCTGCTGCCAGGATGCAGACTTAAAGCCTGGACTCGCATTGCTCCTCTCCAATGTGACAAATGCAGCCTATAGTCTTACCATTTTAAACACACCTTGCATAGCAATATACATATTGAACATTACAGAAACATTAGAACAACAAATATACACCGAAGTGTCCATTCAGGCCATTTTTTGGCCGAAAATTCAAGTCTCTAGTATGTTCACCAGAAAATATCCCAATTGGACCATTCAGTATACAGTATATAAAATAAAGCCCATTGTGTTTAATATAGGAGGAGATTACTAAATTAAAGCTGCACAGGACCAAAGTGACATAAAGATGTGTTAGAAGCTAGGAATGATGTTATTGTTTTGTTTTATTTAACTGTGAGAGAAATATATTGAGACCACCTCATCAATAACCTAATGCACAATTTTGACGTTCTCTGTTGACTAGCTTCTGTCTGAGGTTTGGTGGTTGCAGAATGCAGGAGAATGCAGGAGATTTGGGGAAGATTTATTTTAATGTATCATCCTCTGTCAGCCTGGGCTGCAGTTCTTTCACATTCTCTCAAGGCAAGGTTGTATGTGGCCACTAGTGGTATGCGTGTGGTTGTTTGTTTTCTCCTTGTATTGCAGCACGTGTTCTCGTGGGGCTTTAAGTGCAGTTGTGATTGTTGTGGCAATAGTCTTTGGCTTGTTTCCCTTCTGTCTGAATGATCCAGTCAGGGGTGTGAGGTGCCTGTTCCTGTATTTAGTGTCAAAGCATACACTGGCGACACACTTTATTCGAGCTCGGCTAGTCCCACGAATTCGGGTATACCCGGGTGTATTGAGGTTTGTGACTGTTTTCTGCCCGAGTGCATTGCGTTTTTTTCCAGGCAGGGATTGAAGCATTTTATTCCCGCTGGCTGCAATACTGCACAGTATATATATACTGCATTACAATTCATGAATTTATGCCATCTGGTAGACACGCGAAGCATTGCAGCCTATTAAATCCTAATCATTATCATTTAACAGATCAGCCGCCCGTCAGCCAGGCATGAACCCAGGCTGGGAAGGCAAATGCAACGGGGCTTGTCAGAGGTGAGGAGCGGCGCATTCCAGGTATCTGCCAGGTACATACTGGGTATTTGCTCGAATAAAGTGTGTCGGTGCAGTACGCGATGAGATCTTGTAGCCTGGCTTTGTGTACCGGCTCGTTTTGTATGAGTGGGATGGAAGCTGGAGTTATGGAGGTAACTACATCTGTCTGGGGATTTCTAGTATACAGGCAGTCCTCGTTTTACAACGCTTCGCTTTACAACGAATGGCTTATCCAACGCTATGCAATGCATACCTATGTCAATTTTTACAACGCCAAAACGGCTTATCTAACGCTCTTACGACGCTTTGCAACGTTGTTTATGTGTATATAATATATATATTATACTATATTATACTATATAATATATTATATTTTTATATAATATTATATATTATGTTATATTATATATATAATATAGTATATGCACTATATAATTTATGTTTGTGCTGCATATCTTATTGTCTGCGTAAAATATTTTGTGTATTTTAGCATTAAAAATGCCTTCAGGAAAAGAACCTTTCATTTAAACAGTGTTCCTATGGGAAACCGTTTCGCTTTACAACGTTTCGCTATCCAACGCCATTTTGAGTAACGCATTGTGTCGGATAACCGAGGACTGCCTGTACAGATGTGTGTAGTTTGCCATTCTTCAGTGAAACTGTTGTATCCAGAATGTTCACTAGTTTTGCCGAATAATCTATTTTGAGCTTGATGGATGGATGGAATATATTGAAGGACTCATGAAATTGTTTTAGATTGTCTATATTGCAAATAGATCATCCATGTATCTGTGATATGTGTAAGGTTTGTGATTAGGAATCCCTGTTCCAGATTTACCATTAAAAGATTGGCAATAACAATGTAAATCGTTAGTCCAAATAAAAAAAAGGTATCACTTAATACTGAATCTTAAATAGCAAATTGATACAGTTGCTTTGATTAGGCATTTACAAGCTAAATGCTACAACTCCTTATTATGAAATACTTGTATCAATATTTTAGTAATAGTGTTCTAGTGAGACCTGCAAATTTTTGAACACTCTAATTTCTTGAGTATGTATTTTCTGATGTTTGTGCATTCACATGGAATCCTGGAACGACGATGATATTATTTTAATCTACTGCATGTCTCAGTCTTCAAGGGATGCAACGTCTATCTTGAAATAAATTAAAAAAAAAACGTTTCCTGGCATTGACTTTATAAGTCAACCAAAACATTGCAATCTCCTTGCAGTCCAGAGAAAATGATAAAGGACATTTTCGACAAAATCCCATTTAACAAAAAAGAGCACAGAAAATGTGAAGAAATATAATTCAGTTTGATATTTTGACATTCAGGAGACCGGACAGTAGGATTAGAAGGGCCATTTACTTGAGTTAGTAAAGGGTAGGCCCTGCTATAAAAAAAAAATTGACAACTATATGCAGGCCATTGGGAGTGATCATGTAAAGGTTCTGAGTCTTCTTTCTTTAATAGGACGTTTTAAGAATATATAGTAGAAATAAGGAAGTATGAGCCGATTGGACAGATTAAAGGTTTCAGGGTATAAATGGTGCTGCTACCCCGCAATGATCAACGTCACTGAGGAAGCATTTTGCGAAACGCGTCTGACGAACTTTGGACAAGTCAGGCCACCGTGTAGAGAAGGAAAAACTCAATCCCAGTTTGCCCAGCACTACGACCGGAGCGCATGCGCGGAAGGCGAGTAGCTGAGACAAGGAAAGTGCAAAGCGTGAGGACAACCGATCTGTGCACGAGTACCGGAAGACCTACCGCTGCCGTTTACCAACCCTCCTGCAACAACAGCAAACCAACTGGGGAGGATTGCAGACTGACGATCAAAGACTTGAAAAGCCGCTCTGTGGAATCTGGAGACATCTCTTCTCTATGCCAATTTTTGTTGGCCGTTTGTGAGTTCCCAATCTCTTTTTATATTGTTCATTTAATAAACAGTGTTATACTATGTCCCCTTTTCTTTCCTATATTTTGAGGTAATATCCAGAGTCCTCCCTACTACTACGGAAGATCTTATACCCTATGTAAGTGTGTTTAAATATACATTCATATATTTGTTACTACACTCCTGGTACCTCTGATTGTGTCCCCTCACCCCCCTCCCCTTTTTCCATTTATATTACATGTACCCCGGAGTCACATGTGGAAACAAGCGCCGGAGGATCCACCCCGCTCTTTAAAATGAAGTATCACAGAGAGCACATCCATGACTGGGATCACAGTAATATTCCATCCATCACGTGAAACTCTTGCGCACATGTGTATTCTGTATTTAAGATCATTCAGCACATGTTTTCTTTCTGACACGGAAGTGTTCAAATAGCACTACATTGTAAAGGCATGTAGTAGTCATTGTCTTAGGGAGTTACAGCTCAACCTCCTTATAACGCTGTGCTTGGGGTCCAAAGAATCACATCGCGCTATAAGCGATAACGTTAGAAATAATGTACAATTGTATGCAATGTACAATAAAGTATTTAAGATGCCAATAATCGTGTTGTAAAGTATTCATAAATACAAAAATTGGGAGCCACGCTTGCATTGCGTTATAAGCGGATTCGCGTTGTAACGGATCGCGTTATAACGGGGTTGAGCTGTGTTCATGAAACTATAATAGTGCCGATCGGGGGACTATCACACAGAAACTCATATTGAACTCAATGGGAGTTTGTGCGCTAGTTCCCCGATCAGTTTAACACTGTCGCAGTTTAATGAATGACCCCCTTCGT
This sequence comes from Ascaphus truei, assembly GCF_040206685.1. NCBI lineage: Eukaryota > Metazoa > Chordata > Amphibia > Anura > Ascaphidae > Ascaphus > Ascaphus truei. The sequence continues at coordinate 35,184,756 of NC_134487.1, forward strand.
TTCTCACATTTAATGCTATTGCATTGCAATAGGATAATGGGCAATTTGTTTTGCAATAGAAGTGCCGTAGACATTAGAATACATTACTATTAAATTCAATAGCCACCTTCGTTTCTCACATCCTCTTTGTGCCCAGTATTGACGTTTGTTTTGTTTTAGCAGCTTAACATTGTGAGTAAAAAGCCAGACAATCAAGCACGCTTTTACCCGGCTGATTTCTCAGACTAATTTCTAAATTAGGATGTACAACGCAGACACTTTCTGTCCTGCTCATTTTTAAGTGCGTATCTTGGTTTATTGATACATGCTTAAGGCTGTGATACACTGTAAAGAAATGCACTATGGAGCAGGAACTGTATTGTGTCCCTTTGTGAGTCAGAAAGAAGAAACTTACCAAGAAGGCAGGATATATAGTGGATATGTGTCAATGCGGAGAGATGTGAGTTTCCACCACTGCTCCATCGGTTGCATCATATGTAAGAACCACGGCTCCAGAGACAACCTGCCACGGTTGCACTGCGTGGGGGGGGGGTCTATTCTTCTAGATCAGACCCCCTGGTTCCGCCGTGGCCACCTGACCATGACTTACCACGGTGCCAAAATAAGTTACATAGTTCCATAGTAGATGAGGTTGAAAAAAGACGTATGTCTATCAAGTTCAACCTATGATAAATTTAGAAAGATACATATCCTATAATTGTATTGACACTATTATGATCCAGAGGAATGCAAACAAAAACCCCAGTGATACATAATCCAATGCTGTCTAATAAGGGTAAAAATGAATTCCTTCCTGGCTCCAATATTGGCAATCAGATTACTCCCTGAGTGTTAACAAAAAATTACTAAATTAGCGCTAGACCAAATGTGTATATGTGCAGTGCATTAAAGCGTGTGCTGAAGCTGCCTGGTGATTCTACTGAGGGTACAATCTCATGTGAACCCTAAAAACAATATGGTGATACAAATGTGGAATTACAATACCTGGCGCATACAAAACGGTGATTACAATACAGTATAATAACAATAATTAATTATAATGTAAATAAAGGATATATGACAATGGAGTGAAGTCCTTTTCCAATGTCTATAAGTGAAATGGACTCTGTCCTCGACTTGGGTAGAATAAAGTCACTCTCATGCAGCAAGTTATATTCCTATGGTGTGAGACAAAAAGCAGAGGCACCACATTGCGCAGTATTGACTTAACAGCAAATGAAGTTCTCCCTTATATGCCTCTAAGTGAAATGCCCACTTACTAGATTTAGAGTGGGTCTCATGCAGTTGAGAGAATCTGTATCCTTGTTTCTTCTGGTCCAGACGTTCACAGGTTAACCCGAACCCCACGTGATGTTCCTGTCTTTCCTGGATCCTTGAAGAAACTCCGTCTCTGGAAAGTGCTTTCTCCTTCTGTGCTGGTCTCCTGTATGTATCTCCAGCATAGGGGTATACAAAAAACAAAGGATTGCGCAATAGTATAAAAAGCTTTAATGACGCATCCTAGCTAGCTGCAGAAATATACTCACAAATTCCGTGAGTTTTAAAAACAGTTCAAACGCCCGACCCGGCTGTCCCACAGCACACCCCAGTCTCTGTCAGCTCCTGCTTCTGGTCGCGTGTGTCTCGCGCTATCCAGGCTTGAGCGTGCTGACGTCACTATTCAGTGAACTGACCGGAGAGTGGATGAGAGTCCTGACTGACGTTCGTTTAGGCTCCTCCCTACGCGTTTCGTGACGGGGAACGTCACTTCGTCAGGGGATTGTGGAGCCTATGCAATCCCTTGTACTTAAATAGCTCATTCTTAACTCATTGCGGGTCGGAACTTACTTAAACAATCAAACAATTAGAAACACCACAGATGTATTCACTGCTGAGTTAATTGCAGTGGGGTTGAAAACCTCCGTGGTGAAATATATTGTTAACAATGTTCTATTACAATATCAGCATTACTCATATACATTCTAATGAATAATGAATGAATATTAAAAAATAACTAATACAAATACAAATAAAATGTTATAAAGGAGGAACAGATATACTATATCACATATTTGTAAAAATCTAAAATCTTAAAAGGTTAACAAGTAGCTCCAGTGAGGAGTGTAACACATAGTGTTTCAAACCATTTTAAGATACACCATAACATGTTACCGGAGGGTCTAACATGCATAGGGATAGATAGCCCAAAAGTTGGAATCAGAGGGGGAGATAGATTACAGAAGGTATCTCAGCAAGAGAGCTTCTGGATCTATACTTTAAAGACGCTCTCCCCAAAAGGTCTAAATATAGACAGTGTAACCACTATTTAGATTATCTGACCTCTACAGCATGAGATTGAGTCTGGGGGCCCTCATAGGAAAGAAGCTAGATCAAAATCTATATTTAGACCTTTTGGGGAGAGCGTCTTTAAAGTATAGATTATTGGCATCTTAAATACTTTATTGTACATTGCATACAACTGGAGCTACTTGTTAACCTTTTAAGATTTTAGATTTTTACAAATATGTGATATAGTATATCTGTTCCTCCTTTATAACATTTTATTTGTATTTGTATTTGTATTAGTTATTTTTTAATATTCATTCATTATTCATTAAAATGTATATGAGTAATGCTGATATTGTAATAGAACATTGTTAACAATATATTTCACCACGGAGGTTTTCAACCCCACTGCAATTAACTCAGCAGTGAATACATCTGTGGTGTTTCTAATTGTTTGATTGTTTAAGTAAGTTCCGACCCGCAATGAGTTAAGAATGAGCTATTTAAGTACAAGGGATTGCATAGGCTCCACAATCCCCTGACGAAGTGACGTTCCCCGTCATGAAACGCGTAGGGAGGAGCCTAAACGAACGTCAGTCAGGACTCTCATCCACTCTCCGGTCAGTTCACTGAATAGTGACGTCAGCACGCTCAAGCCTGGATAGCGCGAGACACACGCGACCAGAAGCAGGAGCTGACAGAGACTGGGGTGTGCTGTGGGACAGCCGGGTCGGGCGTTTGAATTGTTTTTAAACTCATGGAATTTGTGAGTATATTTCTGCAGCTAGCTAGGATGCGTCATTAAAGCTTTTTATACTATTGCGCAATCCTCTGTTTTTTGTATAAGCCTTGCTGGAGATACATACAGGAGACCAGCACAGAAGGAGAAAGCACTTTCCAGAGACGGAGTTTCTTCAAGAATCCAGGAAAGACAGGAACATCACGTGGGGTTCGGGTTAACCTGTGAACGTCTGGACCAGAAGAAACAAGGATACAGATTCTCTCAACTGCATGAGACCCACTCTAAATCTAGTAAGTGGGCATTTCACTTAGAGGCATATAAGGGAGAACTTCATTTGCTGTTAAGTCAATACTGCGCAATGTGGTGCCTCTGCTTTTTGTCTCACACCATAGGAATATAACTTGCTGCATGAGAGTGACTTTATTCTACCCAAGTCGAGGACAGAGTCCATTTCACTTATAGACATTGGAAAAGGACTTCACTCCATTGTCATATATCCTTTATTTACATTATAATTAATTATTGTTATTATACTGTATTGTAATCACCGTTTTGTATGCGCCAGGTATTGTAATTCCACATTTGTATCACCAGATTACTCCCTGAGTCAGCATCTTTCCCATGATTACTTTTTTGGTATATCCCTGTATGCCTTTCCTTTCTAAAAATGTCCTTTTTTAACAGATCTATTGCATCTGCCATCACAGTCTCAATGGGTAATGAATTCCACATTGTAATTGCCCTTAATATAAAGAAGTCTTTCCTTTGTTGCTGGTGAAATCTCCTTTCCTATAACCCTAAGGGGTGACCCTGTGTAGTAAGTTAGTCTTACTACATCTGTACATCTCATTACAATGTGTGGACTGTGTAACTCCTCACTAACTCTACACACATGAACTCAAAGTACTTTGGTACATTGACACAGGATAAACTTGCCCTATTAATAAACTCCATGGTGCCCATATTTTATTATTTAAAATTAATAATTTAATAGATTTAAAGTTAAAAAGCTCCAGTCCTCAAGGGCTGGTCCCTTAAAGCTGCAGTTCAGTCTTTTTTTTTTTTTTACATTTATTTTTTTACTTCAATAGTTTTATGTGTGCAATCTCTAATTACCTAAAGAACTGTATAGCTGCCAGTCAATTCGTTTTCCATGTATTGATAGGTCGAAATTTGGTGACATATTAAAAGCTGGCATTTGTTTATAATCTGCTTGACTGGCAGTGGAAGCTCATGAATATTCATGAGCAATCCTGAACTGACAAGTGCTAGAGGGAGGGCAGGGCTGACAAAGGGGTGTGCCAGGGCTTGTGACAGGACATGAAGGGGCAGTGCCTTAGCAAATGGCTGTTAAAATAGAATACAAGAAAATTGGTCTTTCAAAGTTGTTTTTTTAAAAACAGAAAATGCTAAAAGTATTTTTTCTTACTACAGAACTGATTTATTAAAAAAAAAAACATGCAGGATATTGACTGAACTGCAGCTTTAAGAAGAAAAATAAAAGTTTTCACCCGCAAGCATTGAATTATACTGAGCTAGAAATATCTATCACTGTGCTCTCCCGTTGTATCCTCTTTTAATTTCTATCAGCGCATCTGCAATATCTGTGATATAAAGATAAAGCAGAAAAGGGAAGAGATAAGGGTTTCAATTAGGGAGGACTGCATTATGCTTAATTTACTAATAACTCTGCACTGCTTACTGCCACGACAATGTTGTTACGCTTCCCTATGACGGACAGGAGTGGACAACTCCAGTCCTCAAGAGCCACCAACAGGTCAGGTTTTCAGGATATCCCTGCTTGATCACAGGTGACTCAATCTGCTGGCCACCTCCGAAGGAGGAAACATCACTAACAGCATTAGGTTAGAACCCCACTTTCAGTCTTGTGCCATTTTCTCCTTTGTCACTTAGTGAGGATTTATGAAGCATATTTGCTTTTTTGTGCCCCTGTGTAGTGCGATCCAATTTGAATTTATTTATGTGACGTCTATAAAGTATTTAGTCTGTGGAGTTAGGATAATTTGTCCCCTGCTAATAAGCTAAGTGGATTTATCAAGCTTGTAAAAGCCATTTTATTTCAACCATGACAAGCCTCATTTAAAACTACTTTGTGATGACGTCTTATCTTGTATGTTACAATTCAAAGAATGGGAATATTGGGGGTATTTATGGGTTTAAAGAGATTCAGGTATGTCTCACTTTTTTCTCCCAACAAACCCTTTTTGGTTTAAACGAACACCAAAGCTGATTCAAGTATAGTATAGCACTTACTCAAAGCGCTTCACGATTACAGTATAGTGCGCAATACAAAGCACATAGGGATGTTAAACACAGTCCCTGTCCAGGTGAGCTCTATGTTTTGGTGCCTGAGGCACAGGGAGATAAAGTGACTTGCCCAAGGTCACAAGGAGCCGACACCGGGAATTGAACCGGGCTCCCCTGCTTCACACTCCGTGTCGTTGTCCTCTCCATCATCACTTCATTTATTTAAATTTTTATTATTATTGTTTATTTATAAAGCGCCAGCATATTCTGCAGCGCGTGCACAGAGATTTGATCGTTACAAAAACAGTTACATACAAACGAGCGCAAACAGATACGTAATGAGGGCTCGTGAGAGTTTATAATCTGAAGGGAATAATGGGCAATGTTGAAACGAAAGGTAAAGTGTCTGCTCGTTGTGGGATGGAGTGTGCCTCATGGTTGAGTATGGTCCAGCTGTACAGCTGATCCCATTAAGGTTTGAGGGTGTGGATGTTCCATAGCGTAGTAATTTATCAAAGTGTTTTTTATTTGATGTATTTGGTGTTACTTTTGCATCAATGAGAAAGATACATAGTGCCCATTGCTTTAAAGTTCACTAGGCAAAAGCATCAACCAGATCAGGTTCAATAGCTCAAAATGATGTCACAAAAGGCACCTGGTTCAGTTTTCCCTATCCGAGGCAGCGCTGCACTGTACAACCAGGCTTCTAGGATAATGTAGGTAATATAAGAAACAGCCGTTAAAGCCCCAATCCGCTCTACTCCTCTAAAAAAAATAGAAGTCCTTTCGTTGTATCATGGGAGGTAAAAGTAACAACCCCCCACCTATATGTTTATCTGAGTTTAGCTCCTATAATGTTAGTAGTTTTCCCCCTGAGCAGGTCCTACTCTTAAAAATCTATATATATATTTTTTTTCCTAATCTCTAGCTTTACCATGGTAACCTTTCGTCTGCAATGGGAGAAGTTCATTTAACTTCTTAAATTAAAAACAGATTTGGAAAGGGCAAGAGTAGATCCATTAAATAAGCATTTCCCTTTTTTTTAATCCTCCTTTAGGTGGGAAGCAAGTGGTCTCTGGAGCTGAGCCATGTTCATTTCAGTTCCGGGGATCCCCTGCTCCCTGAGATATGTACCTCTAAAGGTGCTGCCGGTATCTCAAATCTGTTTAAAAGGCCCCACGTCATGTGGACCAATAGGAAGTCGCAGGGGGTGATGTTCAGCCGGGAAGCAGGGGGTCCCCAGAAACAAAATGAAGATGGTTCAGCTCCGGGGACTCCCTGCTTCCCACCTAAGGCAAAAAAAATAAAAATAATCAACAAAAATTAAGAAATCAAAAAAGGAAACACCGCTTTAAAGTACAAAGATAAAATACAAGAAAGTCAATCCGAGCAGACTGAAGTTTTAAAAAGGCCAGTGACACATTCATTAGGACAACTGAGGTTGCCGTAGAAACAGCTGATGTTTTGCAACCAGTAGACTATAGTAAATAATAACCCCCCCTGAGGCACGCTATGCTTAATTCCAACTATTCCTATGTCATAATTAGATTTATTTTGCAAATAGTTTGATACTATTCAAGATGTTTGTCAAGCACAGACGAGGGCTTCCCATCCTTTCCTGAGAATTTCAAATGACAATAAATATGCTAACACATCATTTACATATAAATGAGTTTACCTTACATATGGAGTTTATTTTTACATGTATTGTTTATCCCTACCGTCTGCCAGTGTGAAGCTGGTATCCATTCAGCACAGGTTTGAAAACCCTGCCTCACAAGTCGGAAAGACTAGATTTATGACTCGTGGGTTATAGTAGATTGCCTGTCAGCCTCAATTCTAACAAGCAAAATGGCCCCTGCAGTTTCCTCTTATTTAGATTCCCAGTCTCATTTTCCAGTTGAGAGCAGCTTACTGTAAATGTTGTGCTTGCTATGCAGCTTTTTATTGACCCAATGTAATCTACGTCTTTTACAAATATGTTCAGCCGAAATATTTTGTTTTAAAAGAGGCAATCCTAGCAGCTTCCAAAAAATATATATTTTTAATATATGCCGTTTTGATTACCATTATTGAAAACGAATTACCTAAGCTGCCGATCGATTGGTTCCCCTGTGATCGATCAGCAAAATCTTGTTTCCCAGGGTTCACAACATAGCCGCCTTACAGTTTAAAATTAATCCTTCAGTCAATGTAACTGACACTGTATTCTTATATATTACTAAAGTAACATTATCTATTGGTTTCTGAGGGCTTACATTCGTTCGGTCGTGGCAAAAGGTCTATGACCAAATGTCCTAGACCGCTACAGCTCTAAGGCTAAGGCCCCGCTCCCTCAGTCAGCGCGCCCACACTGCAGACAGGCGGGGCGCTGACAGACACAGACCGCGATATGCGGTCTGTAGGGAGCCGGGAGCCGGAGCGGGAGGGGAGTGGGAGGGAGGGATCTGATCGTGGTGCCGTCCACCCCCCCACACACATACACACACACACACACACACACATATACACACACACATACACACACACACACACACACACATACATACACACACACACACTTTAACCCGCAGCTCCTTCCCTGCTCCCCGCCCAAGGCGCCTCCCATCTAGCTCCTTCCCTCCCCTCCTCCCCATTGGCTGACTCGCGTACCACGTGACGCGTCAGCGCCGAAAATCACTCGATTCTTGCAGCATCGGCCGGCTGACGCATCACAGTACGTAGTCAGCCCTGCCGGAAGGAGGCAGCGGGGGCAGGGAACATTCGGGCAAGGATCTGGTGGTTCGCGGCCTCGCGCCCCGGCAAGCCGCAGCGGGTTCGCAGCCTTAGCGTGCACTCCAACTGGCTGATTAAACAAAACACTCCATGTTGATACTTCCATGTTCACTGGGGAGCTTTTAGGACAAGAATTGTCCCTTAAGGAAAAGTAAAATCCTTTCAACAAAAGAAAACCCGGCCAGGTCCAGCAACAACTGATTGTGAACTATTTAGTGTAAATGGGGGTTGTAAAATACAGATGTGGCCAACGTTATTGCAACCCTTGTGCCTCCACTTCACTTTACTGGTTCTCTGATAAGAACAGGGTGGGATTAGGGTAAAGAAAACTTCCCTATGCAGAGGCCCCTAAGAAGTTTAATTGCTCGACTCCATATGTAGCAAGACTTACTGTTGTCGGGCAGTGGTGGATTTCCCACCAGGCCCGGGCCTAGGGCTGAAAAATGTGGGGGCGGCAATACACAGAGGCCGAGCTCTCGGGCCTATCGGGCCTGATGGGAAGTTCCTTACCTGCCGCCGCCTCCGCCTTCAAATGTTGCTGCAACATCTCCGAATGGCCGCCGGTGCGTTGTTGCAGATCTCCCAACCACCAGGACCTGCCTCTTCAATGCTAAAGTAAGTGCTTAACCCATACCCTAAAACCCCCTAACCTAAACCCTTACCCTAAAACCCCCTAACCTAAGCCCTTACCCTAAAACGCCCTAACCTAAGCTCTTACCCTAAAACGCCCTAACCTAAGCTCTTACCCTAAAACCCCCTAACCTAAGCTCTTACCCTCAACCCCTAACCTAAGCCCTTACCCTAAACCCCTTAACCTAAGCCCTTACCCTAAAACCCCCTAACCTCAGCCCTTACCCTAAAACCCCCTAACCCAAGCCCTTACCCAAAAATCCATAGCCTAAGCCCTTACCCTAAAAACCCCTAACCTAAGCCCTTACCCTAAACCCCCTAACCTCAGCCCTTACCCTAAAACCCCCTAACCTAAGCCCTTACCCTAAAACCCCCTAACCTAAGCCCTTACCCTAAAACCCCCTAACCTAAGCCCGTACCCAAAAACCCCCTAACCTAAGCCGTTACCCTAAAACCCCCTAACCTAAGCCCGTACCCAAAAACCCCTAACCTAAGCCCTTACCCTAAACCCCCTAACCTCAGCCCTTACCCTAAAACCCCCTAACCTAAGCCCTTACCCTAAAACCCCCTAACCTAAGCCCTTACCCAAAAACTCCTAACCTAAGCCCTTACCCTAAAACCCCTAACCTAAGCCCTTACCTAAAAAACCCTAACCTAAGCCCATACCCTAAAACCCCTAAAGTTAGCCCTCACCACTAAAACCCCTAAAACTTACCTGCTACCGTAACTACTAAAACTTACCTTCTCCTAGAAGGGGCCGGCAGCGGAGGTTCCAGCTGCGGCGGAGAGTCCCTCCACGGCCGAATATCTGGTTGCGGCGAAACGCCCGCGACCAAACATTCCATTCCGAAGGTGTAGTGTCACGTCACTTACGACTTCTGGTGCTGTTTTGCAGTTGGTTGCTGCTCCTTCTGCGGAGTCCTGGTCCAATCTACTTTGACCCACATCCACCAACATTGGGCTCCTCCATATCCTGGCCTCGCTCCAGTGAACATGGTCCAGGTTCAGCAACTGTTCAGTGTCTACTGTATAATTAATGTAGCTGAGACCTTGGTTTTCTATTGGACCTTAAAGCCCTTTCTGTGATGCCATTCTCTGTTTACTATTATTTATTTATAAAATGTTTTACCAGGAAGATATATTTCAAGAGAAGCTGCACACCACAAAAAATAAATCAAAATACTTGCAAAGACCGGTGCTCCTGGTTCAGGGATATCTGCCTAAAAAATCCAGTATTGAGAAATAAGAATGATCCAGGTCAACTTCGGATTTCTTTAGAAAAATTTATTCAGCACAAAAAACACTGTGCTGAATACATTTTTCTAAAGAAATCCAAAGTTGCCCTGGATCATTCTATTTATCTTTTTACCAGGAAGTACTACATTGATAGTTACCTCTCGTTTTCAAGTATGTCCTGGGCATAGTTAATATGACAAATAATACATGGTTACAAATACCGTTACATAAATGAACAGGGTATACATTATATACAATACATTGCATGCACAGTTAGAGAAGATGTATAGTATAGGCTTATGTAACAGTTACAGGCCAGATTAAACTGTGAGACAGCCTTAGTTTTGAAAGAACTTAAACTAGTGGTGGATGTGAGAGTCTCAGGTTGGTTGTTCCAGTTTTGGGGTGCACGGTAAGAGAAGGAGGCGCGGACGGATAATTTGTTGAGCCTTGGGACCATGAACAGTCTTTTGGAGTCTGATCTCAGGTGATAAGTGCTGCATGTGGTAGGGGTGAGGAGCTTGTTCAGATAGGTGGGTAGCTTGCCCAGAAAGTATTTGAAGGCAATACAGGAAAAGTGAACTTTGCGCCTAGACTCGAGTGATGACCAATTTAGTTCTTTGAGCATTTTGCAGTGATGTGTGTTGTAGTTGCATTGGAGAACGAAACGACAAATTGAATTGTAGAGGGTGTCAAGTTTGCCAAGGTGGGTTTGAGGTGCCAAGCCATATACTATATCTCCATAGTCGATAATTGGCATTAGCATCTGCTGTGCAATACGCTTTCTGACCAGCAGACTTAGGGAGGATTTGTTCCTGTAAAGTACACCTAGTTTGGCATAGGTTTTGGATGTCATGGTATCAATTGCATTCCGAATGTTAAGTGGGAGTCAAACCATATGCCCAGGTATTTAAAACTAGTAACAGGAGTTAGGGCGGTGTTGAGCGTTGGTTCTGATCTGGAGCTCAGTCACTGGAAGCTTTAAAAATTTAGTCTTGGTCCCAAATACCATTGTTACAGTCTTGTCAGTGTTTAAAAGCAGTTTGTTTTGGGAAATCCAGTTTTCGAGTCTCAAAAAGTCAGACTGAAGTATGTGTTCAAGGTCAGAGAGGCTATGGCTGTGTGCCTGTAGGATTGTGTCATCTGCATACATGTGTATTGAGGCTTCCTTACAAGCTGTGGGAAGATCATTGATGAATACTGAGAAGAGTATGGGCCCCAGAACAGAGCCTTGCGGTACGCCACAGGTGATATCCAGGGGGTTGGATTTAGAGCCTGAGATGGACACATGTTGGGATCTACCTGATAGGTAGGACTGAAACCAGTTTAAAGCATGCTTCCCTATTCCAGAGCTCTGGAGTTTGTTAAGCAGGATAGCATGATCAACAGTATCGAAAGCCTTTGCAAAATCTAGGAATATTGCACCAGTGAGTTGACCCCGTTCCATTCCACACTGGATTTCATTGCAAACTTTTAGCAGGGTAGTTACCGTAGAGTGTTTGGGGCGAAAGCCTGATTGGAATTGGCTAGGGAAATTTGTCTTGTTATAGTAATCGCTTAATTGGGAGTGGACACATTTTTCCATGACTTTGGATAGGATTGGGAGAAGGGAGATTGGCCTGTAGTGTATCTGTAGTGATTGAGATCTTTGGTAGTGCCAGTTACTTTGTTACTTTTCCACAAGGCATCACTGAACTGGTAGAGTGCTATAAGGTCAGGTGTAATCCATGGAAGGTGGGCACCCCGTACCCTTAATCTGCTTAGTGGAGCATGGGTATCACAGAGTTTTAAGAACTCTGACTGGAAATAGTCGAGCGCAGAATCAGGGTCGGGAATTAAATCGATTCTGTGCCAAGGCAGTTGGTAAGGTCATCCAGAAACTGTTGCGGGTTAAAGTTTCTAAATGTTCTAGTGAGGAGAACTTTAGGGCTTGATTGGGGCAGTTTAATTTTCCTTACACAGTACACTATTGCATGGTCACTGAAAATGTCAGGAAGGATGCCAGAGGATTGGATTCTGCTGGGATTTGAGAAGAGAATCCAGTCAAGCAAGGAATGGTTGCGCGATTTCAGGTTTGTCTGAATATTGTACTGTAGCATATCCTTAATATCCCTTTCTTTCAGTTATTCCCACTTCGTCGTTTCTGTTCTCTTCCTTTTTGGAAACACACAGCGCCTCTCTCTGCCGCGCCATGCTATGGCTGAAGCCCTCCTGTGTGTTCCCCGTGTGCCTAGTGCTTGCAACGGGAGGGGAAGCACGAGGCACTTGGGACCCATTAGGGCATTACACATGTATGCTAGTTTGTGGGCTTCATTTCAGCATTCCAACTGTGTGATATTACTCACACTACTGTCATCTATCTCTGCCTCAGATATTAAACTGCTGTATAGTGGTTTCCTTGTTCCCAGCCCACCACTCAGGCTGCCATAAATATTAATTCACCAAAAACCTTCTGCTAAGATTCTGCCACTAGAGAGGGAAGAGGTGACGGTATTAATCACACTGAAGTACAGGCAAAGTGTAAAGGGCTTTGATATTAAAAAAGTGCTATATAAATACAATATAATATAATGATTAGATTTGATATGCTAATCAAATGATTCATTTCATGTCTGAATCTTTTTAAGACTCATCTTAAAATATATATTTTTTCAAAGTCTATTTTAAAATCTATACAAATGTAATTTTTCTGTACAAATGACATTTCTTTCCCATTATTCATCCCAATCGCATACATTACGTACATTTCTAGTCTTGCTGCAGCCCTGCTTGTAATATTAAGGGAACAAAAAAAAAATTATGCTCATGAAAAAAAGCTGTCTGTGAACAACCGTGACTTAAGCCCCAATTAGAATGGTAGCGTTCTTTAGCTTTGAGGAATATCACTTTTAGGATTTTTAGACTTCTTTCAATTCACAGTTCAGTTCAATTCACAAGAGCAAAACGTTAATTCAGTAACAGTATCGAACCTCAAAGATAGAAATGACTTAGAGCTAATTTCACACGTTGAAAAGGTTACTTTGTGGATACAAGTTCCTTTTTAGGTAACATCCCACTTATGTTGGGTGAACCACATACAAATAATTCAGAAAGATTATAATATTCTCAGGCTTTCACACGTTGATATACTTGTTAGAATAAGATTGCCTGTACCATACTGCGGGGGTGCTAAACTCAAGTCCCCCCCCCCCCCCACCCCCAACAAGTCAGGTTTTCAGGATACCCCAGCTTTAGTGGTTCAATCAGTCCCTGCTTCAGCACAGGTGGCTCAATCAGTACCTGCATCAGCACAGGTGGCTCAATCAGAGTCTCAGTCTTTGACTCATTAGTACCTGCGCACACTCACTTTGGCCTATAATTACTAAGTGGTGCTCTGCATTAAGGCACTTTGTCTTCTGACATAGCACTGCTTACGGAATGTGGCCGTTTATCTCCCTCTGCCTCAGACACCAAAATGAGATTGTAAACTCTTTGGGGGTGGGGCTGATTGTGCTTGCAAAGTTCTCCGTACCCCGCTGCGTACATTGTCAGCAAGCCTATAACAGGTGATTTAAACTCAGCATATGGCAATACTTAGAGATATACTGAACAAATAGCAGAAAAAGACAAACTTGCTGTTTTACTGCATTACCAGTGTTTCAATAGTACTTATACTTCAGGGTGCGATTCTATCTACTTTTTTAACACGTTTTAAAAGTGTATTACCAGCGGCGGATTTCCAAATCTGCCACCCTTAGGCACTTATTTGTGTCTGCCGCCCTTAGACACTTACCTGTGTCTGCCGCCCTTAGACACTTACCTTTGTCTGCCGCCCTTAGGTACTTACCTGTCTGCCACCCTTAGACACTTGCCTGTGAGTCTGCCGCCCTTAGGCACTTACCTGTGTCTGCCGCCCTTATGCACTTACCTGTATCTGCCGCCTTTAGACACTTACCTGTGTCTGCCGCCCTTAGACACATACCTGTGTCTGCCGCCCTTAGGCACTTACCTGTGTCTGCCTCTTGTGTCTGCCACCCTTAGGCACTTACCTGTGCCGGCCGCCTCCATTCTGCCACCCTGCTTCTCCTTCAGAATCCAGCGACAAATGATGCCGCGGACGTCACCAACAACTGTTTTGGATCTAGCAAGTATAGAAACAAGGTTGAGTTGATAACTAATACTGCATGCCACATCTAGCTATGCAGTAAACTTTAAATCACTATCAATAATATATGCAAAAGTATTGGAGCACAAACCCTGATTAATGTGGGATCTTCCAAAATCTATTCTTTCCTTTGAATTCTCTATTGCCATTTCCCGGGTTTGCTTCCACATTCTCTAATTCCTCATCCTGCTCCATTTGTGGTCTTGTTTATCATGTCTGTCTTTTGCTCTCTGTATTTTTACAGACTTTTGCTCCTCACCCCATCCTCATGTTTTGTTTTGTTTTTTACACGTCCCATTCTCCCTCTGGGGCCCCTATTCAATGCGTTATGAAAATGGGGAAGAATTTCGCTCCGTGCATGAAAATATAATCTTCTGCAATGCGGAAAAGCAGCTTCACGGCTTTTAAGTCCTTCGAAAAGGTCAATGTCCCCTCAGCTAGGAAAGTAATAATGTCTGAAATGAGTAAGGGATAATGGTGAGTGCGACTGTTTGTGTGACTTAGTGTAGTGAGGATCAGAGTTTAGTTATTTGTAGGTGAACAGCTAATGTTTAGATAAAAGGGTTATTTGTATGCTCATTTATATGTGGATCAATACACCCATTTCAGGGCCACTCGAGTGATAAAAACCCTGTTGTCCCGGCACTACGGCTCTGGAAAATAATGCAATAATACTGACAAACAATAGTAGTGGATGCAGTACCTATTCTGGACCCAGGCTCATATGTACTGCTGCGGCCGAGTTTATTCGAGCATTTGCCCGTTCTCGGCCGCAGCAGTAACCTGGCGCGCGCCGGAGGGTGCCGGGCGCGCGCCGAAGCAGTGGAGGAGAGGCCCGCCGATCGGGGCTTCCCCCTCTCCGGGTCCGCCGGGTTCCCCGGAACCCCCTGCCGCCGTCCCCAACATCGCGGGACACCAGGGCTCCCTCGGGGAGCCCTGGACGCGCGTGCAGGGGGCGCAGGCACCCGATGACGCGTGACCGCGCATCAGTGACGCGCGGCACGCCGAGGGGATGCCACTAGCAAGCCGGGAAATCTTGCTTTAATAAAGTGTGTCGCCAGTGTAGCATGTGAGTAGGTCCGTGTAGCTTAACTCGCCCCCTTTTTAAAGCACACAAAGTCCTTCTATTTTCTTCAACTTTATTGGGAGGAGTTAACAGAAATATAGAAGTTCTTGTATGTGGATTGCAATAGCAAATGTCTCTTGTCAGGAGAATTATCTAGGTGAGATACTGGTGTTCTGCTATTGAGGGAAGTGCTTCTCTGAGGGGAAGGTGAAAAGGATTTCCTTTATAAGGCTGCGCTTGTAGTGTCGGCGAAAGCGACGTCGCATCAAAACAAATGCATTGCCGGCGCCGCGTGCGCTCATAGTAAGCGCGGCGCGATCGCTGGAAGTCATCTCAATTTGATTTTTCCAACGACCGCAGCATGACGTCACCGTTGCGTCATCGTCGCGGCACTACAAGCGTAGCCTTAGGAGCAGTGGAAGATGTGTCTTACTCACTGTGTCTGCTGATGGAAAAGAAGGAGCACACTTTCCTGTTAGACAGGAACAAGCTAAGGGGCATAACAATATGCAGATAAAGGCAGGGGGAGAGGACTAAACCAATCTCAAATATGAGCATTGGGAAGTTGCCATGGCTACTGGCTAATGGCTGTGTAAAGGGGATTATTACTTGTAACACTAATGTTGCAATATACACAGCTCTGGCTACTTGAGAGCAGGGGAAAATCATGCAACTTAGGCTGCGCTTATAGTGCCGGCGACGTCAGCCGAAAACAAACGCATTGCCACCGCGGCGTGCGCTTACTGTAAGCGCGATGGCGACAATGCGACGGAGCGAAGTTGCCATCGCGAAAACTGGTAGCCGGCAAAATTTGATTTTTCAATGGCTCTCGCCACATGTGACAGCCCTTGAACCAATCAAATGCCCGGAAACCCGGAAACCCGGAAACCCGCAACGCCGGCGCCCAGCTAAATATAACTTTCGCCTGTGGCCATCGACGGCACTATAAGCGCGGCCTTAGCTGGGAAGGGCTGGCAGCCTGAGAGCAGGAAAAATACACCGAAATAAACAATCCTGTTCCAGGGCAGTACCTATCGTCATTATCAGAGTCGGCGATATGGGTACAAGTGATTGTCCTACACAACTTGTACAACAGCAGATAAAACATTTATTTGGGATAAAGTCGCCTTATTCGTCATGTATTCAATATACAAAACAAATAGGGAATGCTGCACACCTTTAAATGTAAAACAAAACAAAAATGATACAACTACCGGTGCTCCTGGTCCAGGGATCTCAGTGTGGTATTCCACATCAACGTAAATAAATGGAAGAAGCAGGACACTATGTAAATTTATTGCCAATAGGTCGACGTTTCGGCCTCACTAGGCCTTTTTCAATATTCAAAACCATGGAATTTATTAAGTGCTCAGTGCTGCTTGTTCTCTAGTCACAGTATTAGAGGGGTGTTAATTACGTTTATTTCTACACATTTCTTGTTGTTTGCAGGAAGAGAAAGTGTGTTTCATTGAGTTAATATGTAATGGAAGGCATTATATAATCTCAGTTACATCTGAATATTTACCATCAAACCTATAAAATGTCCTATTGTTTGGGTGGTGTTTCACCACCTCCAGCATCTTGCTTCTCTTGCCATCGTCTCCTAATGTGTTATGTAAAATTGCTCGTCATGAGACAGGAGTAGAGCCAAGCGTAAAGAACTCTTGGTTATTTCCACATGTTGAAATAATCGTGACTAGGTCTATTTCAAATCAAAACTGAATTATTTAATATTCAACCGACCTACAAAAACATGATTTACATTTTGAAATGAGGATGGAGCAACGTCTGTGAACCACAGGGAATAGAACTAATGCTGCTTGTGAAAGGGAGAACAGGAAGTGAACACTCTTGACTGGAATCAGATCTACAGGTGTAAGAACTACTGGTGAGGGGGAGGCAAGAGGTGTGAGGGTAAGGCTGCGCTTACAGTGCCTTGCGACGCGACGTTGCTCCAAAACAAATCAATTGACTCCGTCGTCAGCGCTTATAGTAAGCGCGACGGAGCGTCTGAAAATTTGGAAGCCGGGTCTATTTGATTTTTTAGAGACACATGTGACTATCTCTAAACCAATCAGAGACTGCGGCCCGACCCATTTGGTGACGTCGCTGGCGACAGTCGCTTCAAATCAAATTACAACTTTCGCTGGTGGCGCCGGCGACGGGTGAGGTCATCGGTCGCGTCGCCAGCACTATAAGCGCGGCCTAATGTGTGCAATATAACTACTGAGATCATTTGGATTATCTACGGAAGGTTTTTGGAGGAAACAGCAGGCTTCCTTAAATCTCTATCACCTGCGATGATCATTTGTACTGATCCTGATGCACAGGGCATCTCACAATTATGCAAATCCAATGGAACCTTCAGTGGCCTACAGATGTAGCCAACCTTACCGTCTCTGGTGCCGTTGCCATTGGTGGTAATCGCCGTACCGGAGGATTTACACTGCGCGGGGTCCCATTCGGAAGCATTGACCCCACCGCAGTGCCACTGTCTCCAGTGCCGCCGACGTTTGATACATCTGTGTGGAGGACCTTATGGCATATGCTTTACGTCATCCGGCTTTGCTACTTCTCTGCATTCGAAATGAGCACTCCACAAGCGCGCAGACCAGGCACTAAACGGAAGCAGAGGAAAGATCACATGATTTCTGGTGCCGGAAGGTGGAAGGATCTTCCGGCACTAAAGGGGTTAATTAATAGGGTCAAAACGTACTTTTATATTTTTAATGAACCTCTTCCAGTGCAAATAATGAAAAATGTACTGATTTCAATTGCTGCTGGGTAAATGTTGTTTTTTCCGATGAAGCATCTGTTCCATTGGTTTTGTAAGGAAAGTGACACGTTTTCTCAGAACTAGTAGAGCAGTGTTTATGCCTTCCGTGTAAAACTTGCAATATATTGGTCTCAGTACGAAATCTTTCCACTGTTTTCTAAAACATTGGATTTGTGTCCATATTTACTAAGCGGTTTTCTGCCATAAAACACCTTCCAGAGCTGGAAGACCTGACAGCCCAATGCAGGCCTGTTACCCATGTCGGTGGGCATGTTCTGTCAGCGAGGGGGAGGAGGCCTATCTCACAGGTGCCGGGTCCTGACTTCCACAGTTGTCCGGGTCCCTGTTACCCCTGTTTTGGCTGTCCCCCCTGTCGGCGGCCATGATCCATTGACTTTAAAATTCTGTAAGGTGTCCTTCAGTGTCGGAAAGGTGTCATGGCAGGGCCATGTATGGCCCTATATGCATTACGCAGACTGTGTTACTGTACCAGTCAATATATTTATAAATCTTCCTTTAGTGTCTGCATATTCATTGAAACTTGTGACACCTTTTAGGGGGATCAACATTCTAAATCTTTACAGATTACATTATAGTGTACAGAGCTTTTAAAACCCTCAAAGACTCCTTATTAAGTGTAGTGTAAGGTTTCAAACCTGCTGTTCCATTGGTTCTTGACAATACAAGCGGTGCAACTTAATTTCTGATGACCTTAATTTAAATTAATTGTATTAGTTTATGCTAAGGTTACCAAAACGAGTTATGCATTAGCTACTTCACTATAAACAGTTAGGGTGCAATAGCTCCATTATTATATTACTTCTGCATTGTTTTGAGAGATTTTCATTGAGTCGTCCCTTATATCGACTTTAGGGCTTTTGTATATTCAGTGCAGATACGTGGTGTATTTTTATCACTAACTGATTTTTAATGGTAAATCATATAATAGACAAATCGTTTGCATAATTACTACAATGTTTTACCACCTGCATCTAATTAAAATCCTTGTCCAAATTAACATTTGCATTATTTAATTGCCAGTTTGCTGGCACTGCATAAGAAGCCATTGAACAATGTACGAAAAAAAGCATTTAGCATTCCAAAGGATTAACGTCAATATGTTTATTGCACAAATCAAAAATACGGCCTCAGAACACAGATTTGAAGTAAAGTTACGACAGCCCAATCATTTCATTGTATATCTGATACCAGCCATTGTCTTTTTGGTTTTCCGTTGTATGACACCGTATGTAACCCTCCCTGTCAGGCTCCCCATGGGGAGGTTACATCGCTATACAGGCAGTCCTTGCTTTACAATGCTTCGTTTTACAATGAATGGCTTATCCAACGCTGTGCAATGCATACCTATGTTCATTTTTACAATGCCAAAACGGCTTATCCAACGCTCTTACGACGCTTTGCAACGTTGTGTATGTGTATATATATATATATATATATATATATATATATATATATATATATATATATATATATATATATATATATATATATATATATGCACTGTGATGCCGACACCACATTGCAGTCTCTTTTATCCCAAATGAGGCAGGAAACGCTGTATGTCTTTATACTTGGGGTTTATTTACAGGGATAAATAATATGAATAGGCCCACCGTCCTTTTAAGCAAAACCAAATAATAAAATCAAATCCTATTTCCATTAGGAAAGCTAACTGACTTCTCATGCCCTTACTATCAGGGCTGCCAGCTAAGCCAGTTGTCAGCCCAAAACATGCCCTAGCATAAGCAAAAAGGTAACAGCAGTCTTTGTAAACAATAGAAAGGGTTGTGCTTATCTTAGTCCATCTGGTGATGTCCCTGCTTCAGCACAGTCTATCATCCTTCCTTCTCTTTGGGATTCCACCCCATGGGAGCTCAGGGAAACTCCTGTGTTCCTCTGTAACCAGCCGTCACTGCTTCAGCACAGCTCTCTCAGCAGTGTCTCTCAGACTTCTTTAGCCAGCTCCTGGTAGCTGGGGAGCTCCTCTATCTCCCCCCCCTTCTCTGGGGAAAACTGTCTCTCTGTGCCTTGCAGCTTCCAGCCTTTTAATGCACTTCCTGGTTATTCAGAACAGGTTGATTAGCTTCATTAGTTATCACCTGAATAGCCTTTCCCAGGAGGATTAAATTAACTCTTTGTGATAAAAAAAAGTCCAATAACTGCCCCATTCAGCCCCTAGAGGACAGCGATGGCACCACAACACAAGCACATAAACAACGTTGCAAAGCGTCGTAAGAGCGTATATATATAATATTATACTATATAATATTATATTATACTATATAATATATTATTTATTATGTTATATTATATATATAATACAGTGTATACACTATATAATTTATGTGTGTGCTGCATATCTTATTGCCTGCATAAAATATTTGGTGTATTTTAGTGTTAAAAATGCCTTCAGGAACTGAACCTTTCATTTAAACAGCGTTCCTATGGGAAAACGTGTTTCGCTTTACAACGTTTCGCTATCCAACGCCATTTTGAGTAACGCATTGTGTCGGATAACCGAGGACTGCCTGTAGTGGTGAAGAAGGCATTCCCAACAATTTGCCTTGTCTCAGGGGCTGCCCGCTGGGTGAGGGAAACGATGGGCGCCAGGAGTTTTGTAGTTATATGCAGGACAGGTATTATTGATAAGTCAATAGCTACTGCTTCTTCTCCAGGTGCATTGCTGCATCCCTGGAGAGGCACGTTTGTTGAGTAACAGGTTACATGGACATATATTTATGATACTGTAGCTCTTCTTTTAGCGCTGTATAATCATTTTATTTCAGGGCTTGGGCTACCCTGAATATCCCACCTGAGAATAACTGACTGCTTGACTCTGTATTACTTTTCTCTCTCTAATATATTTCCTGAATGAGGTAATGGTCTACTTGTATTGGCTCATCTCATTCCCTTGCCCATTGGGCAACTCCTATGGGACACCTCCCCCTGGGAGCCTGATGCACTAGGGAGACTATCTTCAAGGGCACTTCCCTATCAAAACAACAAAGGGCTACTACCCTATCAAAACAACAAAGGGCTACTACCCTATCAAAAAAACAAAGGGCTACTACCCTATCAAAACAACAAAGGGCTACTACCCTATCAAAACAACAAAGGGCTACTACCCTATTAAAAAAACAAAGGGCTACTACCCTAAACTACCTTATTACATAACTGTGTACTTACATATTTTGCATGGGAGAGCCCCTGCTCTTGCTCTCCTCCTGGGATCTGAGGGTGGAGTTCTTCCCCCTCCTATTTATCACTTCTCTCCCTCTCCCTGTATCCAGGCAGGAAAGGGGTGGAGCTAGGCCTCTGCCGAGTCGCCCTAAACCAGGTGACCCATCCCGCATATTCCAGAAGCAGGGTGTGGCCAGGCCCCTGCCGGGCCACTTTGCAACATGCTGTCCGAGGGGGGCAAGTGTTCAATATCGAACTCCTTCAAACCCTTTAACCCTTTACACCCTTTGATAATCCCAAGGAGGGGTTACAAGTATATAAGATTTGAGATGGTTCTTCTCTGAGCTATTATAACAACAATAATCAGAGACAGACTTTTGTGAACCAGTTTATTTTTTTGCTACTTTGTCTGTAACATACAAAGACATAACAAATCCATGAAATACGTATGTTAAACCAAGTCTCGTTACCACCACTAAAAACAAAATAACTGTTGTTTATCTTAGTGGACATAGTAAAAAAAAAAACACAAAGTACTGGTGCCTGGCATACAAAAATAAATGTAAAAAAAAAAAACACAATAGACTCAAAGGTTGCCTTTAACTCTTTGAGGGCCAGAGTGTCACTGCCAATCCGGAACTCACAATCACATGATCGCTCCATCACTGATGACGGAACTGAAGTGGAACAGAAGTCATCCCCCGGCTGTTCCTCATGAGTGTAGATCGCATCCTGCGCGCCATAATAGCGGGGAACGCAATTTCCTCAAGCAAAACAAGCATTTTTTTTTATTTATTTTTTTTAGTGTACCTGCTATGTCATTCGGTTACTGGAGTGCCACACCCCGTGATGTAATAGCAACGTCTCTGGTTCCGCAAAGGGTTAAAGAGAACAAATGCATGTTTCCAGTGTTCAGACAAACTGCAGTAAATGCTTAAAAACACTGCTTTTTGTGTCTCCTGTCAGAGAAAATGCTGTCATTTTCCCTCTCAGAAATGACTTAAGTGCTGCCCCACCATTTATGATTTAGATATGAAATGGCACACAAAATGTGACTTTGAATACTGCCATACTTTGAATGATTGTACAAAATAATACAGTGCAAATGCCAGTGTTACTGGGGATTAATATCAGTTACATACTGTACATTTTCTTTGTTCTGCAACAACAGTATTCCGTTGCCAAATTGGTTTCTTCTTTAGCCATAAGCCCAAGCTAAAGAGGCAATAGTCAGTACGTATCTACTCTTTAAAAACCGGTAAGCAATAGTGACAGTTAGTTCAAATAAGCATTAAGCGGTTTCGATATATATTATCTCATTCATTACCCTTGCCATTCACATGGCTTAATGCCACGGGTGCAGCACACTGAGCAATGTCTGGGAGAGGCCATGGCTGAGAGCTTTGAAGTCAGTCGGAGTTTCCATGCGATAGTAAGCCAACGTGCAATACCGCAGTTTAATGTTCCTTAAAGCTGCAGTTCAGTCTTTTTTTTTGTTTTTGTTTTTATTTATTTATTTACTTCAATAGTTTTATGTGTGCAATCTCTAATTACCTAAAGAACTGTATAGCTGCAGGTCAATTCGTTCTCCATGTATTGATAGGTCGAAATTTGGTGACATAATTAGTGAAGGGATCTGTTTATATTCTGCTTGTCTGAATATTCATGAGCAATCCTGCACTGACATGTGCTAGAGGGAGGGCAGGTCTGACAAAGGGGTGTGCCAGGGCTTGTGACAGGACATGAAGGGGCAGTGCCTTAGTAAATGGCTGTTAAAATAGAATCCAAGAAAATTGGTCTTTAAAAGTTGTTTTTTTTAAAACAGAAAATGCTAAAAGTATTTTTTCTTACTACAGAACTGATTTATTAAAAAAAAACACATGCAGGATATTGACTGAACTGCAGCTTTAAGTCTCTTGTTTCTCTCCATGATAGTTGTGCAAATGTCTTCAATTTTAATTAGTGAAATTCTTTGTGGTTTTCTCCAAAAAATTGTGTTATTGCGACAATTTTCACAAAAGTTCAAATTGCTCAGGCATTTCCAGAAATAGTCCGATGCAACATGTCCCCCAGATTACTGCAAAATGTCATGATTTCCGTGAAAATGGCAGGATGTAAAGCTAAATGGTGCACTTTTAGCATCTCTGTCCTAGAAGAAATGAGAGTGAAATGAAAGAGAAATTCTAGAAGTAAGTGAATTTGACATGGACATTGACTTAATGCTTGGCAAATTTTTGGTGAAGTTTGTTTTCACAAAAAAAAATATTAGCAAATTTTGATTGACGAAAATTCTACAATTCTCTACTACCAATGTTGCACTGTCTGTCCATATCCATTCCTTCTACTCTATATTCTCTACAGTGTCTCCCTGTAAACCACCCTTATGTCTCACTATATCATTGTAGACATCTCTCTTTGTGTCAAAGGTTGATCTACGACTGGAGTGGATCCCAGTGGCAGGAACAGCAGGGAGCGTGGTCGGGGTCACAAGCAGAGGTCGAAGGCAGTCGGCAGGTAGCGTGGTTAGGTTCACAAGCATAGTAGGTCGGAGGCAGGCGGCAGATTGCGTGGATGGGGTCACAAGCAGAGGTTGGAGGCAAGCGGCAGATAGCGTGGTCGGGGTCATAAGCAAAGGTCGGCAACAAGGAGACAGGGCTGGGACTCGGGAACAGGACTGGGACTGTGGAACAGGGCAACAGCAAATAGCAGCAGCGAATACAGGAACTTAGCAGGTGCTGGAGGAACCAATATAAACAGGAAAGGGAGGTTTATATAGGTCTGGCTGGAGGCATTAGACAGGTGCAGAGGTGTCGGGTTTCAGAGTCTGGAAGGTTCTTTGCGAGAGCTAGCAAGAGCAGCAGCAGTCCCGGTGCTTGTGCATGTATACTGCAGGCTAGAACCTAACACTCTCACACTTCTCCATATACATCTTATCTCAGCTATCACTTTGCTACCCAGTGTCTCCCTCTGGATCCCTCATCTCTTGATATACCCCCAAGTATCTCCTTATATGCCTTAGTGTTTTTTTCTTGCTTAACCCCCAATCTATAACTATGCCCTATTATCAATCACATTAAGCTCCCGGTGTCACAGTTGCAATTCCCCCTAAATCGCGCCATTTTCCGAACAAATTCCCTATTGGCCCAATCGCCCGCTTCGAAGGATATTGAATAAGCCCCTTTCTGTATTGTTTGAGAAGGGTGTGTAGTCTTCTCTCTCCTTCTGCTCTCAGTCCGCCTTGGCGTGTCTGCTCATGACCATGGGAGAATTCCTTTGAATAGAGCTAAAATCTTCCCAAATAAAGAGTAGATGGCTTCAAAACAGATTATATTCCTGGCAGGGAGATTGATGTTGGGGAAATATGAATGTAGTCTACAAGGGAGCCAGAGACGTAATGAGAGGGAGGGAGATTTTAGCACCACCAGGAGTAAGAAAAGGGCGACTACAGTTTATATGACTTTCACGGTATATGTTCTGTCAACAATGTTTATACTATAGTTTTCTATCCAATTAAAGCTGCAGTTCAGTCTTTTTTTAAATTTTTTTTTTTTTTTTTTACTTCAATAGTTTTATGTGGGCAATCTCTAATTACCTAAAGAACTGTATAGCTGCCGGTCAATTCGTTCTCCGTCTATTGATCTGCAAAGTTTGGCGACATCTTTAAATATGGGGAATGTAAATCGTTGCTATAGGAACAAGCATGCTTGTTAAAATAGAATACAAGAAAATTGGTCTTTCAAAGTTGTTGTTTTTAAAACAGAAAATGCTAAAAATATTTTTTCTTACTACAGAACTCAACTATTTAAAAAAACCACACATGCAGGATATTACCTGAACTGCAGCTTTAAATGTATCACAATTATTACTTTGCAAAACAGTCTTCTAAAGACTTGTGCTGGCAATAAAAAGCAAACCTTGCATATTCTTTGTTTTCTAAATGTAATTTTTTTGTTAATTCTACGTGCATTTTAAAAGGTACTAGGCATTAGGCCGAGTCCATGGCGCAGGCGTTACGGAGCGCATGACGTCGCGCTTGTCAGGCGAGCAATCTGTGGAAAACAGATTCTCGCGACGGGGATGCATGTCGGAGGCGTGGCCGATGATGTCACAGAGCTGGTTCACCCTCATTGGGCGCACCGCTCACGTGACCCGGCTGAAAATAAAACAAATTATTTTGACTCGTGAAAAAATCGGCCGCGTCATCGCACGCAGTATGTCCATCATCAATGAGGAACAGCGTTTTGTTTGCGACGGCCACACTCTGCATGGACGCGGCCTTAGAATAAAAATAGAAAGAAGGCAATGCCTTCCAGGGGTGAAACAAGTCAACAGCGGGCCCCAATGCTAAAATAAATGTTGGTCTCCATGCTCCCTCCACCAATGAACACTGCCACAGGGCTATGGATTCTAAGGTAGGAACGTTCCCTTCTCTGCTTTGATTAGCAGCCACAGAGCAGGGAAAAGTCGCACCCCACAATTCTTAGCGACGGCACCAAGAGGAATAGTAGGGAGGGGGGAAAGGACAGTAATATCGGTGCCCAAGAAGCAATGGGACCCTAAAGACTATGGGCATCAGTTCTTCGCACCAGCTATAGTTCCGCACCTGATGCCTTCCCAGAACAGCTTCCCAGAACAGCTTACCAAGAAAAACATTTGACAGGTGGTCTAATGCAAACTGTTGACCATCATGCTACTAGCGATCAGGCATTTATTAACAAAGGCTCCATTACAGGTCTTCTGTGACATGTAGCTGCAGAAAAATAATGCTTCTAAATGTAACACCCCTACCCCCCCCCCCCCCAAGGGAGATCTACCTGCAATGGGTGCTACTGGTTCTGTGGTGCCAACCTGTTTGGGGACACAGAAGACCTGAGCCTCCGCTCATAGGGCGCTTGGGTGCAAGGTGCAGATCCTCCACCTGTGAGGATCCCGCCACAGACAAGATTAACCCCTCACAGGAACATCTATCTTGTGAATAACCACTCACTCAACAGTATAAACAATAGAATACTTTACCAACAGCGTCCCACATAACACATCAATAATAACAGTAATACCAACACAGCAATAATAACATCTCCCTGTCCCTCTCCTCTTACTGGGAGAATACAGCTCTATCCCCAATAACCCTGGGATAAGGTATATCCCCCCCAAGGTCATAGTGTGTGTGTGTGTGTGTGTGTGTGTGTGTGTGTGTGTGTGTGTGTGTGTGTGTGTGTGTGTGTGTGTGTGTGTGTGTGTGTGTGTGTGTGTGTGTGTGTGTGTGTTAGCACTACCCTCTTGATATCGTTGGTGCACGGTGGGTACATCCCTTTTTTGATCACTCAACCAGCTATAGCCTTCTTCTAGGAGGCAGACATCCATAGTGTCCCACGATGCAGGGCCTCCAAATAAACTCCCCTCACGCCTTACCACCAGCAGCCGCTCATGTGGTCTCTGAGCCTTGAGGAGTTCCTTCTTGAAATCCTTCCCGCTCCGCAGGTATCATTATGGTGAAGGGTCCCTAAATGATGGGCAGCCCTATAACACTCAACTACAGTGACTGGTGTCTAACTAGGCCCCCAGGGGAAACCAGTAACCTAATCCTAGGCAGCCTGACTGGCTCCCAGGACAGTTCTAGGACAACCCTCTGGCAGCACTGGCTGCACATGCAACATACACAGTGTATCCTATCCTGCTCAATGTCAGAGTTCAGGGACAGAGTTTGGGAGTCAGCCTGAGGAGCTATGTACTGCTGCGGCAGCTTTTATTCTTGCATTTGCCGGCGGCAGGCCGGGATCTACTCCGGCTGGTGCCGGGTCTAGACCGCGCGCCGCCGCATGTTCCCCGTTCACCCCCTCCACTCCGCGCGCATTTTTGTCCCCCTTCCCGACCCCGAACCCGGCGCCTGCTGTGCCCCTCTGCTTCCCCGCACCCCCGCTTACCTCACTTCAAACTCCAGGGGTGTCGGGGAAGCCGGGGAAGCCGGGCGCGCACGTGACGGTGACGTCAGAGTGACACGCGACAGGCCGCGTTACCACGCTGCCCGTACGCATCCAGCCGTGCGGGCATCGTTAGAATAAACTGTGACGCCAGTGTAAACGCCCCAAGTGTAGGGTGACGAGTGGTGTGGAGGAATACCCTGCTACATAAAAAAAATGCCTAGTCTGAGGCAGGCACTGCATAATCCTCTTAGAAAAACTTTCACTTTTTTTCTTAATAGGAAAATTGATTACGTGTATACAGATCAACAAAGCATGGTATATTTCAGTTCAGGAGGTTTAGGGAATACAATCAAAATTGCAAAGCTAAATGGTCATAGTCAATATCTAGAGATGTAGCCGGACTTAATGTCTGCGGTCACGTGACTGCGCCAAATGCGATCCGAAAGGATTAACGCTGCGGGAGGTCCCATTGAAAAGAATGGATCAATTCTGCCCCATTGCGGCAGCCGCCTCCCACAGCGCCTTGGTTTTTCCGGCGTACCACCCACGGCCACGCGTATGGTAAGTCTACCTCTGCAGTAGCCCTCATCTCTCAATTTCAATTGTTCCGAGTAAATGTGAATATTTGTTATATGTGTACACAGTAGGACCGCGCTTTTCGACGGCCCGCTTTACGGCGTTCCGCTCATACAGCGTTACTGGGAAGGGGGCCACCACATCTGCACATGCGCAGAATGGGGGCTGCCCAGGTCGCGCATGCGCAGAACGGGGGGTGCAGAGGTTGCGCATGCGCAGAACGGTTGTCGCGCTTGCGCAGAACGGTTGTCGCGCTTGCGCAGAACGGTTGTCGCGCTTGCACAGAACGGAGGTTGCGCATGCGCAGAAGGGGAATTGTCGGTCTGCGCATGCGCAGATGCCAAAAATCACCGGTTCCGCTTTCCGGAGATTTCCGCTTTGAGGCGGGACCATAGAACGGAACCTGTCGCATTACCGGGCCCACCTGTAATTACATACTGTGTAGTAATATATGAGGTTGAAAACAGACACATGTCCATCGAGTTCAACTTGTGTAAGTACGAAAGAAAAGAAGAGAGAAATGAGGGGAAATCAATGCATTTGTACAGATATTCGGCTGTTAAATAAAACGGTGAGGTTTCTTAAATGAAAGTACTCCAGTAATTTCAATTACAAAATGTTAGCAAAACAGTCCACTCGAAAAACAGTGCAATTACCATCAGGCAATTCCTTCCCCTACTAGAGTAAATTACAGGTCATTTTAGTAAAGGGGCAAGACTGAAGAAACAAAAGTTTTTTTCACTTTCTACAGAAATGAGTCACAAGCTGTGCTATATGTAACCCACTGAAATAAATGGGTTTTACCTGCTCCTGTGATAGTGCAGCTTTGTGAATAAAGCCTGGTGTACACTTGAATGTACTGTATCTTGCATAGGAACATGCATACAGTGCATATACACTGATCATCATTGTTAGATCAACATTATTAGTGTTCTTATATGTAAATACAAAGTACACATAATACAGTACTATGATAATTAAATAGCCACAGTATTGTACACGTCTTCAGCAGGGAATCCTTTATATTTTGTATCAGTTTACCTTTAAAATATTTAAGGACTAAGATGTTTGCTAATAACGGTTGCCAGGTGTCCAGTATCGAACCGGACTGTCCTGTATTTGGACACTCTGTCCTGTAAAAAATTAGAGATAATACTGGACATGTACGTGTCTGGTATTACCTATCTGACATAGTGACCTGACCGGCTTGGGGAGCCAGGGGATTCTCCTGTGTGGAGGGAGAAGAGCTGTTGGTAAGGGGCTGGGCAGCTTCCTCCATCCTGATTGGCTGAATTACACAGCAGCAGCCAATCAGGAGGAGGTGTCAGGAGCCTGGAGGTGGGGCCAAGGAGAGGCGGAAACAGCACGGAGTGGAGGGAGGTGAGACTGGTGAGCGTGTGTGTGTCTCGAGCACGTCGCACCTTTCACCATTGTGTCCAGTATTTTTGGAGAAACTGCCTGGCAACCTTACTGCTGATGTGCTTGTCACAAGTGAGCAAATGCATTCAAACATTCAAAAACAACACATCGAAATAACCGCAATGCTAGATCATGGGCGTTTTACTTGTTTTTTTTTCTATAATGAGAGTTAATTAAGGTAGAGAATAAAGACATTTGTAAAATGTAATCAAGATATTCTCTGATTTAATAAGCCAAAAAAAAAAAGCAACTTAAAAATTCGACACGTGGTTTGGTATATGTCAGGGGTGCTCAACTCCAGTCCTCAAGCCCCCTCCCCAACAGGTCAGGTTTTCAGGATATCCCTGCTTCAGCACAGGTGGCTCAAATTAGTTCCTGCTTCAGCACAGATGGCTGAAGCTGGGATATCCTAAAAACCTGACCTGTTGGGGGATCTTCAGGACTGGAGTTGAGCACCTCATGTATAAGAAATACCTTTACTAGCCAACTTATGTTTAACAACTGACTATAAAACAGACCTGTAGTATACTGTATTTACATTGTGTCCTTTGGAATTGATGGCCCCATTATTCAGTATCTTAGTGCCACTTTTTATTCCTTAGATCAGCGGTAGGCCAACTTTTTTTTCAGACGGGGCCAATAAATAAGCACAAATGCCACGACGGGACGCTATTCTAGTGACCCCTACACCCGGTTTAAATTAATAGCGAAACGCCTCAACTGAAGAACGCCCCCAAAGTAAAGAAGGATAAGATAAAGATTGAAATATCACTAACATTAAGAGAAGACTTGAAGTCCTAATTGAAAAAAAAGACTGTGAATTTATAATGTTTCAATGTGATTTCTGAGCTTGCGTTCCAGGTAACAGTTTCTCAGTATTAGGATTTCTGAGCTTGCGTTCCAGGTAACAGTTTCTCAGTATTAGGATTTCTGAGCTTGCGTTCCAGGTAACAGTTTGTCAGTATTAGGATTTCTGAGCTTGCGTTCCAGGTAACAGTTTCTCAGTATTAGGATTTCTGAGCTTGCGTTCCAGGTAACAGTTTCTCAGTATTAGGATTTCTGAGCTTGCGTTCCAGGTAACAGTTTCTCAGTATTAGGATTTCAGAGCTTGCGTTCCAGGTAACAGTTTCTCAGTATTAGGATTTCCGAGCTTGCGTTCCAGGTAACAGTTTGTCAGTATTAGGATTTCTGAGCTTGCGTTCCAGGTAACAGTTTCTCAGTATTAGGATTTCTGAGCTTGCGTTATAGGTAACAGTTTGTCAGTATTAGGATTTCTGAGCTTGCGTTCCAGGTAACAGTTTGTCAGTATTAGGATTTCTGAGCTTGCGTTCCAGGTAACAGTTTGTCAGTATTAGGATTTCTGAGCTTGCGTTCCAGGTAACAGTTTGTCAGTATTAGGATTTCGGAGCTTGCGTTCCAGGTAACAGTTTGTCAGTATTAGGATTTCTGAGCTTGCGTTCCAGGTAACAGTTTGTCAGTATTAGGATTTCTGAGCTTGCGTTCCAGGTAACAGTTTGTCAGTATTAGGATTTCTGCGCTTGCTTTCCAGGTAACAGTTTCTCAGTATTAGGATTTCTGAGCTTGCGTTCCAGGTAACAGTTTCTCAGTATTAGGATTTCTGAGCTTGCTTTCCAGGTAACAGTTTCTCAGTATTAGGATTTCTGAGCTTGCGTTCCAGGTAACAGTTTCTCAGTATTAGGATTGCCGAACTTGCTTTCCAGGTAACAGTTTGTCAGTATTAGGATTTCTGAGCTTGCGTTCCAGGTAACAGTTTCTCAGTATTAGGATTTCTGAGCTTGCGTTCCAGGTAACAGTTTCTCAGTATTAGGATTTCTGAGCTTGCATTCCAGGTAACAGTTTGTCAGTATTAGGATTTCTGAGCTTGCGTTCCAGGTAACAGTTTCTCAGTATTAGGATTTCTGAGCTTGCGTTCCAGGTGACAGTTTCTCAGTATTAGGATTTCTGAGCTTGCTTTCCAGGTAACAGTTTGTCAGTATTAGGATTTCTGAGCTTGCGTTCCAGGTAACAGTTTGTCAGTATTAGGATTTCTGAGCTTGCGTTCCAGGTAACAGTTTCTCAGTATTAGGATTTCTGAGCTTGCGTTCCAGGTAACAGTTTCTCAGTATTAGGATTTCTGAGCTTGCTTTACAGGTAACAGTTTCTCAGTATTAGGATTTCTGAGCTTGCGTTCCAGGTAACAGTTTCTCAGTATTAGGATTTCTGAGCTTGCTTTACAGGTAACAGTTTCTCAGTATTAGGATTTCTGAGCTTGCGTTCCAGGTAACAGTTTCTCAGTATTAGGATTTCTGAGCTTGCGTTCCAGGTAACAGTTTCTCAGTATTAGGATTTCTGAGCTTGCGTTCCAGGTAACAGTTTGTCAGTATTAGGATTTCTGAGCTTGTGTTCCAGGTAACAGTTTCCCAGTATTAGGATTTCTGAGCTTGCGTTCCAGGTAACAGTTTGTCAGTATTAGGATTTCTGAGCTTGCGTTCCAGGTAACAGTTTGTCAGTATTAGGATTTCTGCGCTTGCGTTCCAGGTAACAGTTTGTCAGTATTAGGATTTCTGAGCTTGCATTCCAGGTAACAGTTTCTCAGTATTAGGATTTCTGAGCTTGCGTACCAGGAAACAGTTTCTCAGTATTAGGATTTCTGAGCTTGCGTTCCAGGTAACAGTTTGTCAGTATTAGGATTTCTGAGCTTGCGTTCCAGGTAACAGTTTGTCAGTATTAGGATTTCTGAGCTTGCGTTCAAGGTAACAGTTTGTCAGTATTAGGATTTCTGAGCTTGCGTTCCAGGTAACAGTTTGTCAGTATTAGGATTTCTGAGCTTGCATTCCAGGTAACAGTTTCTCAGTATTAGGATTTCTGAGCTTGCGTTCCAGGTAACAGTTTCTCAGTATTAGGATTTCTGAGCTTGCGTTCCAGGTAACAGTTTTTCAGTATTAGGATTTCTGAGCTTGCGTTCCAGGTAACAGTTTGTCAGTATTAGGATTTCTGAGCTTGCGTTCCAGGTAACAGTTTGTCAGTATTAGGATTTCTGAGCTTGCGTTCCAGGTAACAGTTTGTCAGTATTAGGATTTCTGAGCTTGCGTTCCAGGTAACAGTTTCTCAGTATTAGGATTTCTGAGCTTGCGTTCCAGGTAACAGTTTGTCAGTATTAGGATTTCTGAGCTTGCGTTCCAGGTAACAGTTTGTCAGTATTAGGATTTCCGAACTTGCTTTCCAGGTACAGTTTCTCAGTATTAGGATTTCTGAGCTTGCGTTCCAGGTAACAGTTTGTCAGTATTAGGATTTCCGAACTTGCTTTCCAGGTACAGTTTCTCAGTATTAGGATTTCTGAGCTTGCGTTCCAGGTAACAGTTTCTCAGTATTAGGATTTCTGAGCTTGCGTTCCAGGTAACAGTTTCTCAGTATTAGGATTTCTGAGCTTGCGTTCCAGGTAACAGTTTCTCAGTATTAGGATTTCTGAGCTTGCGTTCCAGGTAACAGTTTCTCAGTATTAGGATTTCTGAGCTTGCTTTCCAGGTAACAGTTTCTCAGTATGAGGATTGATTTTTGAGGTTGATAACGGAAGCAGACGGCGCCGGCACCAGCGTCTGTCAATACAGATCTGTACTTATTGTTAGCAAAGTTCATTGCCGAAAACGTCTTCTCACCAAACAGATATGGAGGAATAACTTAAATAAAATAAAATTTTAATTTTTCATTATTTACATTTATTTGCTTTGTTTAATGTTTTTAATTGTTAAAGAAGTTATTAAAATTGTGTTAATTTTCAAAATGTATGTTGATATTCAGCAAATAAAAATATGACTTGTGAGCACATTCACACGTCTCAGACAGGTAACCCTGTCTTTCCCCATTATGTCTTGGCATACAATGCTTCCACTGCAGCCAGGGATTCTGGGTAATGATATACAAGAAATCACACAGTGACACCTTTTGCTTATTATCCTTGTTAACACGGACCCCTATAAGGTTACGCCTGCCGCATTACACAGCTTTTCAGCACAGCCTGAGTTAAAGAAGTGCAGAGCCAGTAACCCTACTCACAGACAGCAGTTTCAACCTTTTGGGTCTCCTCAGTGTGAGGATGGTTATTCTGGCTTTGCAATGTGAAGCTGCAACAGGTTTCAACCACACATTAAATAAGTTAGGGTGGGTAAAAATACTCATAGGTTTCCCCTGCCCTGTTTTTTAATTTTAAGGATTTGGTATTGTTCCTTTCCTTAATCTATTTTTCCTTTTTACTCCATCAGATGGGCGATTCCAAATACCATCGCAGGCCACAGGTTGGCCACCCACGCCTTAGATCAGGGGCGCAAACTGGGGGGCGCGGGATTTTCTAGGGGGCTACACGGTGGTCAAATTAAATGCTGGGGGGAGGTGTGAAGCCTCTGTAACTTCTCTTACCTGCTCTTTTTCTTGCATGAAGACACAAATCCAAAGTATAAATAAAAATGTAGGACATTTGATCAGATAATCTGGAGTTCCACGTGTTGCACTTTCTGAACAGGTCAAGTGAAGGGAATCTCGTCAAAAATCCCCCACAAGACCAGGACCATTCTCAAAAGTGGCAAAAAACCGTATTCAATGTGGATCTGCTCCTTAATTTGTTGTGTATTTGTTAAATAATATTTGGGGATTTTGAGCACAATGTGATTACACTTTTTGAACATCACTTGGACCCAGTATCATGGTGTAGGCATTGTTAGAACATATTAGCAATTGGTTAGACACTTTAATTTCAGGTGGTTGGTTTGAAGCTGTGTGTTGTTTATATGTAACACGAGGTACAATATAACCTTGTTAATATGATTGGATTCATGCTGAACCTACCTTATAAAGTCACTGAATCCCAGTGTCATTGTAAATGGCAACACCATCTGTCCAATTACTAAAGCACATTAATTGGTGTTACATTTCACTTCTTCTTTCATACTCATGCTCTAAAACTTGTATTTTCTTTCTATTGTACATTAATAACTTGCCATTTTCTTTATTATTCTTCAGTCACAACTCTAGCACATGCTTTTATTCTCTTTTGGCTTGATTACTGTAATCTACTACTAACCTGTCTCAATAAAAAAAATGCATAGATACCTTCATGGCAGTTCCATATGACCTTGAGCATGTCATTGGGACTGTACGTGAGTGTTTCAGATATTAACATTTGACTGTAAATGCTTTATTACAGACATTTTTTGCAACTCTGTTACTGTATTCCACAATGTGTACTTGTATGCACATTGTAGCATAACTTAATAAACATTATTATTATTAGTTACAGTTTAGGTTAGGATTTCCTGCTGCATGGACTTGTGCCTTGGATAAATATGTTTGCAGGAAAACAGTTTTTACTTTGAATAATTTGCTTGGCTGAAGGCTCTCTCTTAAGAGTAAATCCTTTAAAAAGCAATTTAAGAGGTCCAATGATTCCATCCTACTTAGTCAGCAATCATTTTTAAGTGAAAGCTTGGTGCTTTCTTATTAACTAAGCAAATCTACAGTATTAAAGAAACAAGACCATCAGGTGCCTCTTTTAAAATGTATGCAGTTACTTCTACCTTTATTAATGGTACGAAAATGCAGATTAAAATACATTCTAGGTGACACATACCACTTATTAATATAAGAACATGAACATGAGGAATATGTCCGTAGTTTAGCATTGTAAAGACAGTCATTTCCTCTCCCAAGGGCTGTACATTATAAAAAGTACTCAGACAATATCCCCATTGAGTTTTAATTTGGTAGCATAGCACACAAATCTCCTTACATGAAGTGCTGTTACTTTTTATATCGTTTGAGCACAACAATTGTTGAGAGCAGAAGTGGTCAACTTCAGTCCTCATGGCCACCATTAGGTCAGGTTTTATGGCTATGTCATCTTTAGCACAGGTGGCTCAATCAGTGGCTCAGTCAATGACACAGCTACCTGTGCTGAGGCAGGGATATTCTCAAAACCTGACCTGTTGATGGACTGGAGTCAGCTACCCCTGGTTTAGAGCATCATTGTTTAAGCTCAAACAGGCTCAGTTTTGTCCAGTAAAGATTAATAAAACTGACACATGTCATGGTCATCTTTGCTTTAAACAGTTAGACTACATAAATCGCTTCTACCATCCCCAAGTCCCCAACTCCAAGACCATTATACAAAAGCTAGGTGGCGTGTAAAGAAACCCTTGCTTTAATACGTGAATCAATAGCACAGTACATATGTATATAGTGTTTAACAGTGGTTATTATCTGTATTTATATACATAAACAGAAATACTTACAGTGCCAGCACATTGTAGAGAGGAGATAGGTCTAGGGAGGAGGGCTGTACAGCACCATCTGCTGTCCAGAAGCTGCAGTGCTGAAGCAGACAGGCTCCTCTTCTCTCCTCCCTAAAACCGACCAAAAGTGTTTTAATCTGATCGACTATCGGGGCTGTTACCAACCAGGCCAGCTCGCCCCGGAGTATAGCGCTCAAACTATGGATTTACTTTTTGAGCAAAAATTCAGTATTTTAAGATGGGAAATCTCATTCTATGGCGCAAGGAGGTTATTTCATTAAAGTCTCTGGGGCAACCAATGTGTGTATGAATGAATTCACCCCGGTCTTTTGTGGTGATTTGCACTAACACAATCTATGGGAGCACCTAATAGGTGTGAAATAGTGATTGTCGTGTAAATGAGTGTGATACCTGGACATTAAGAGCACGTTGAGAGGTTTTATTTTGTTTGTAGAGGCACTAATAAGGGGTATCATTCCGGAGGAGACTGGGGCTCAAAAGAGTAGTCTAACAAAAGAGGAGACTGTTGAGGTCTCCCCTCTATATGCATATTGTATAAATATATGAGAGGAAGCTGATCAAGTCCATACTTTATATATGATATATTTCAAATATAGGCGGGTGTCAGTCTAGGGATGACCAATATTGGATAATAGTGATAAGATGGCGTCTACCTGGCCTCACTCTTAATCAGAGCCAGCAACATCCAGGCTTCTTATCCCAGTATTCTTATCCTATCATAAACTCCCCAATAATAACTGTGCCGAGTAACTCACTGTTGCTGCGTGAGAGGTGACTCTTTGTCCTCCTAAATCAATCCGGGTAAGATCAAGGTCCTCCGGTGTGCTGTCCACGATAATGCCGCTTCAGAAGAAAAAAGGGGGAAAACCTGTGACACACCACCAATGGAAATGATGAGAGAGAGGGTGACTTCAAAAACTAAAGTTTCATGGATCAACAGCTGTTAGACCGACATGTTTCGCTCAAACTGCGCTTTCTCGCGGTCCCTTCCTTGAGAAGGTTCCTTAGGGACCGTGAGAAAGCGCAGTTTGCACGAAACATGTCGGTCTAACAGCTGTTGATCCATGAAACTTTTTTATTTTTTGAAGTCACCCTCTCTCTCATCATTTCCATTTGTGGCGCGTCGCAGTCTTTCCCCCCTTTTTTCTACTGATAAGGGTATAGTTATAACTTTTCTCTTTGTCTCTGCCAAAGCCCAGCAGGGGAATCACTGAAACCGGTCCATACACCGTTTCAATATTTAGCAAAAAGAACGATTTTGTATAGTGGAATAGTAAAACATGACCTGCGCTAAGGCTGTCAAATATTTATTCATGGTAAATAGCAAGCCGTTTTTGGCAACCGTTCATTGTATTACAGCTGAACCCCCTTATAATGCTGTGCTCGGGGTCCAAAGAATCACATCGCGCTATAAGTGGATCGCGTTTGAAATAATGTACGCATTGTACAATAGAGTATTTACGATGCCAATAATCGTGTTG
The DNA here is from genome assembly GCF_040206685.1 of Ascaphus truei. Taxonomy (NCBI): domain Eukaryota; kingdom Metazoa; phylum Chordata; class Amphibia; order Anura; family Ascaphidae; genus Ascaphus; species Ascaphus truei. Next base: position 35,221,561 of record NC_134487.1, read on the forward strand.
TAAAGTATTCATAAATACGAAAATTGGGAGCCACGCTTGCATCGCATTATAAGCGGACTTGCGTTGTAATGGATCGCGTTATAACGGGGTTGAGCTGCACTATAAATAGCGATGACCTGTCTCTTACCCACCATAGCACTGTATAAGCTTTGCTGTGTCTGTGCCACAACTTGACACCGCATGGCAGTGCACTGAACATGACATAACATGTGGGGCACCATGGTTGCTGTACTGCCCTTGTTGTGGATGTATTATAAGAAGTAACAGTAAATGAATTAAGGCATAGGAACTTGGCATTCCGAAATAGGCTGTAACTACATAGGTCAGCAAATGCCTGCCTGTAAAAGCTGACTGAGAGTGGGGCTTACATGGTACTGGCAAATGCACTATTCAACAAAGTTGGATAGGGTAACACGGCACCAGTGGGCAAAGCTGTTTTGCCTTGGGATAGAGAGGGAAAGTTACATGGTGCCAGAGGATTGCCACCAGTCCTCCAGAAGAAGCATTAAGGAAAGGACTGCATACATCCTGGCAAAAAGGCCCTTTCCGCTGGAATTCACTAAACTCTCATAGGGGGCATCAGAGCTTGATTCAACGTTAAGTGCCATTGATTTGTATGGCATTTAACGTGGGATCAAGCTCAGGTGTCCCTTATCTGAGCTTAGTGAATCCCCCGTTAGCCACTTAAAAAGGGGATGGAATGCTTGAGAGAAATGACAATTATTAGCCTGGAATTAGAGATGTACTGTATCTGATTCTATCTGCAATGTGAGACTCACCTTGAAGTGAGGATTACACCTTTAAGACAGGATCCTGTTGCAGCAGGGTAGGCAGAATGTCTGGGTTGGAATGGGTACGGTTGGGGAATAGGTTTTCGCTTTCCAAGTGAGCACATAGCTTTTAGCAAACTATACTGTACATTGGGCTTTTATAATGAAAAGAAACTAAACTCTTGTCCAGAAGTCTCCTATCACAAATAACTTTTGAATTTATTCGTTGGAGGGCATAACTGCAACTTTTGATATGCAATCTTCATTGTAGGATTTAGAACCTCCACTGTTCAATTAAAAAGCCTAATATTGACTTTTATGCTTCATTTAAGATTTGTGCACCTGTTTTCTTTGCAAACACGCCAAAGGTAATTACAATATCCAAAATAAATATTTGTAAAGTAATAGCCAGATGACTGTTACTGTGATGCATTTTACAAGAACAGCAATATAGAACAGCAATATAGAACAGCAATATAGATAGAACAGCAATACAGTATTGAACAGCAATATACAGAACAGTGATATACAGTAGAACAGTAATATAGAACAATGATATAGAACAGCAATATAGAACAGTGATATAGAACAGTGATATAGAACAGTGATATAGAACAGTGATATAGAACAGTGATATAGAACAGTGATATAGAACAGTGATATAGAACAGCGATATAGAACAGCAATATAGAACAGCGATATAGAACAGTGATATACAGTAGAACAGTGATATAGAACAGCAATATAGAACAGTGATATAGAACAGTGATATAGAACAGCGATATAGAACAGTGATATAGAACAGTGATATAGAACAGCGATATAGAACAGCAATATAGAACAGTAATGCTCCATCTGCAGGTTCTGTTGATTGCAATGACAAGCAAAAGCTACTGTAATAATGAGAAGCCACTTAAACATTGAAGAACATTGCCAACCAGACTATTTATCTCTGTCATTTTTAAAATCGCAATTATGTTCTCCAGTTTCAGATCTTTTAATGAGCTGCAACTGCTAAAACAAAAAACTTTTAGTATTTATTTTTTCGGCGGAAGATAAGCCTTAAATAACGTGACTGGTTGATTTCAAGTGCTGGTTGTATGAAGTGAGCAGTTAAAACTAGAAGCAGTTTAAAAAAGGAAGGGGTTACACAAGGTATAGTATATTAAAGTACAGTTTTTGTTAGTTCTTATAAACGTCATAGTTGCTACAACGAGCTAAAACCTATTATAAGTGTAGCGGGGTACCCCCGGCTATTAAATCTACCCAATGGGCTGGCAGTAAACCCGGGTGTTCACAGGTTTGCCAGTAGTTATCATGGGGCTTTTCCCCCTTCATCCTTGGTGCTGCGCTTGAGTGACAGCAGGGTGTGGCATATCATGTTGTGGCTGGGCCAACGGGATGCCCGCCCTCTGGCTGTACTTAATGGCACGACCGCCCTAAAGTTAGTTGGTTGTCCTTCCCCATGAGGAAGGCAGGTCTGGGAGCCTGAGATTGGGGCCTTCCCATGGGGAGGAGTAGAGTGACTATACCTCTGCCTCTGCTAGGGAGGTGGGGAAGAGCTAGGATGGCTGCGGGTGCCCTAGGCCCATAGTGACAGTCCAGGGACTATCTCTGGTGATACTTGGGATAAGAGACTGTGATCCGGCAGGTGACTGCTGAGTACCTTTATTACTGCACTACGAGTAGTAATAAACCCGTTCCTGTTTTGCAATATACCTCCTGCCTGGTGTGTCATCTAATTGGGGGGAGAGTTACAGTTCTACCGTGGGAGATCGCCTCCATATCCCTGGAGCCTACGGCAAATGGAGGCGCTGCACTGCTAAGTATTATGTGGGGTATGGACCCCCAGAAGCCTGTTCCTGTGTCCCAAAGTTACCGTGGACGACTCAGCCCTCTTGTTACTAGCAGGTTTGCGCCACAAACACCCAGTAATGGCCCCGATATGGGATTGGGAGGAGGGGGGGGGGGGAGTGAGGGGAGATGTTTATGAAAGGAATGATGAAAATGTAGAGACCTTGTGTATAGAAATTAGCAGTGGAGGTAAAAGTATAAAGACAATGTTTGTAGGGATATTCTATATACCACCAAATATCTGTGAGATTGAGGAAGCTAAAATTCTTTTGCAAATGGAGAAGGCATCCAAACTAGGTTATGTTTGCATAATGGGTGATTTTAATTATCCAGACATAGACTGAGGCAATGAGGACTGCCCCAGCCAATGGATTGGAGCAGGAGGGAGAAACAGAATACCCTCCGGGGAGAATGCACTTCAGTCCTGACGGAGGAGCCAAAGGAGAAGGTAGTGTCAAAGGTGCAGTGCCTCCTGGGCTAGGCCTAGATTTTGCCCCTAGGTCCCAGTTAGGCCCTGAGACACCATTAGAGGAGTGTTGCAGGGAAGGCCCCAGATAGGGACTCTTCTCCTTATTGTTATTTCTGCACCGGTGACTGGATGGCCATGCAGCGCCTTGGGGCCTGGGACCAGGCCACAGGATCCAAAGACATTGTGTGAGACCCTCCGGCTGGAGCTCACACTGCAAGGATGATCAGGACCCTAAGTAGAGAGGGGATTTGTGTTGGAGGCCACGCTACATGGGACCCGCTCCAACTCGCCAAGCAGCACCTGGGTACTGGAGTACCCAACATGCACCTACATTCACAGGGGATAGTGCTACCTCACATTTGGGTGGGATCGCTTGGACAGGACACCAGGGGTTATTGGTGCCACATCACCCTCAGTACTTTGGGGGAAACCACCACGTGTTGGGTCACTGGGTTTATACTGTGGGTACTGGTTATCGTATGTTATCTGTGTAAGTATGTGTGTACAATAAAGCTTAGTTATATAGATTGTGTGGAGTATTACTTATTACTGTATCGGTTCCTATGAGGGGTTATTCCGCCAACGCTGGGATCCCTCATAGTTGGAGATGCTGCACGCAAGGAGAAAGAGCTCACCCAGGCTCCCAGAGGCGGAGGCTTAGGCCTCCTGTGAGGAGACTGGTACAGCAGCATGCGTAGTTGCCCGCGTAGTTCCCTTAGGCATAGGGAAAGGGGGCTACACTTATTTGAAAACTGAGGGGGTGATGGTGTCAGCCAGTGCCGTATTGTTACCGTCTTATCCTTTAGTCAAGATGCATTCACCTTATCTCTTATTCAATAAAATGTCTCCAAATGTCTCCAAAACCAACCGGCCTTCGGGGACAAGACCAATGTAATCTATTGCTAGGACATCCCCCTGTTCTGATCTTCTTCTCCAAATAATGAGAGTGAACAAAGGGATTGCTGTTGTATGTTGTCTGAGGTATCAGTGACCTAATGTTTGCCCAATATTGAATTCTTGAGATATATCTTGGAGCTCTGGCAATTTCCAAGGCCCCAGTCAAATTTCTATTGGTTAAAAGATTATTGGATTAAGAATTCTGAACGTGCTAATTATTACTTTTAGGTCTGGTGCTTTCATGTGTGTCTCAGTATCCCCTTGTATTTTACATTATTTCCATACCTTCTACATTTGGGGCTACGCATGGAGAGTGGGGTAGAAATAAAAATAACATAATGATCGAGATAAGAATGTCTTCTAGAGTTGCCAACTTCATTTAAAAATGTACATTCTTACAACTAAAATGAGACTCACTCATTTTTATAATAAATTAGGTACATACTGTATGTAAATGCCCTGGCGTTTTCATAAAAAGGTAATATATTCAGTATTAATTTATCATGAAATACACCAGTACAATCTAGTCAACCGGATTAGATACTGCATCTACCTTCCAAGGATGTGTGAGATTGATAACACGGATCACAATTTAATCCGTGTAGGTGTTTTCTGATGCCTCAAGGTGTCTCATGGATAGCACCACTTACTAAATATGGGCTATAATCTGTTTCAAAACCATGAAAGTAGATAACATAAGCCTGGATTTTAAAAATGCATCTTGTAAATAAGGCACAGGATGCTTTTTTTGTACCACGGAGGACAAAATAATTCTGACTTATTTACACAGAAGAAAGCAAGAGCATTTCATACTGTGGTTGGGAATTCACATAGACTACTAAAATTACACACGTCAATGCCGCTTCCATAAGGCAAGTGATTCTGGGTTATGCTAGTAGGCAGACCACATCTGTTGTTCTGTGGCTGCCATTTTCCTCGGCTGCCACAATCAATCTGCATCACTGTGCACGTTCTGTATTATGCAGAATAAGAGTAGAGGGAAAAAAGGGAATGAGAGAAACAAAAACAAATAAACCAGAATGCAGTTACATAGTTACAAAGCTCTATCCTGGATCTCCTCTTACCTCTCCCATCGTACTTTCAGTGTCTCTTCTGGTCCTCCTCCTCTATTGATCTCTCTGTGGGGGTACCCCAGGGCTCTGTCCTGGGACCTCTCCTCTTTTCTGTATACACACTCTCTAGGTAACCTAATCTCTTGGGTTTAAATATCACCTCTATGCTAACGACACACAAATTTACTTTTCAACCCCTGACGTTACACCTGCTGTACAGACCAAAGTTTCTGAATGTCTCTCTGCGATATCATCCTGGATAGCCCCACGCCAACTTAAACTTAACATGGCTAAAATAGAGCTCCTCATACTTCTTCCCAAACCTGGCCATACTACCTCCTTCTACATTACTGTTGGAAATGCTATAATTCACCCAGTAGGCCAAGCACGCTGCCGACTCCTCTCTCACATTCTCCTCTCACATTCAAAACGTATCTAAAACCTTTAGCTTTTTCCTCCGCAATATTACTGAGATTTGCCCTTTTCTCTGTTGTTTGACTACTAAAACTCTGAGTCAGGCCCTCATTCTCTCCCGTCTTGATTACTGCAACCTTCTGCTGTCCGGCCTTCCTGCCTCTCACCTGTCCCCCTACAAAACGCTGCTGCCAGAATCACTCTACTCTTTCCTAAATCTTTCTCAGCGTCTACCCTGCTGAAATCACTCTCCTGGCTTTCTATCAAATCCCGCATCTCGCACTCAATTCTCCTCCTCACTTTTAAAGCTTTACAGTCTTCTGCTCCTGCATACATCTCAGCCCTAATTTCTCGCTTTGCACCATCCCGACTCAAGTATGTCTTCTCTCTACCCCCTTTGTATCTAAAGCCCTCTCCCGCCGTAAACCTTTCTCACTGACTGCCCCACACCTCTGGAATGCCCTCCCCCTCAATACCCGACTAGCACCCTCTCTATCCACCTTTAAGACCAACCTTAAGACACATTTGCTTAAAGAAACATATGAGTAGCACCATGGCTAATACTATACACATGATACATAAAGCTTGGCCCCCTGCAGACGCACTTACCAGAATGCCCCCCTACTGTCTCTGTACATTCTTCCTACATACCAAATAGACTGTAAGCTCCTCGGGGCAGTGACTCCTCTTCCGAAATTTCACTTTTATGTCTGAAGCACTTATTCCCATGATCTGTTATTTGTATTATTTGTTATTTATATGATTGTCACGTGTATTATTACTGTGAAGTGCTATGTACATTAATGGCGCTATATTAATAAAGACATACATACCTACAGTAGTAGATGAGGTTGAAAAAAGACTTATGTCCATCAAGTTCAACCTACAATACAGTATGTTAAATTTAGACGACAGATACTTATCCTATATTTGTACTTACAGTACTGTAATGGATCCAGAGGAAGGCAAACAAAAAACCCCATTGAAACATCATCCACCAATGTCTCATAAGGGAAAAAAAAAACAATTCCTTCCCAATTCCAATAATGGCAATCAGAATTCACCCTGAATCAACATCTTTCCCATGTTTACTTATTTGGTATATCCCTATATACCTCTCGTTTCTAAAAAGATGTCCAACGTTTTTGGAAGATATCTGTTGTATCTGCCATCACAGTCTCTATGGGTAATGAATTCCACATTTGAACTGCCCTTACTGTGAAAGAACCCTTTCCTGTGTTGCTAGTGAAATCTCCAACCTTCAGGGATTTCCCTGTGTCGTTTGTACTGCCTTTGGGATGAATAGTACTTTTGAAAGCTCCTTGCATTGATCCCAACTATATTTGTATATAGTTATCTCTCCTCTTAGATGCCTCTTTTGTAATGTAAACAAATCTAATTTAGCTAACCTCTCCTCATAATCAGATTTTCAATTCCCTTTATTCATCTGGTGGCTCTTCTCTGTACTTTTTCTAGTTAAAAAATGTATTTTTATAAATTGTTGCCCAAAACTGTACTCCATATTCAAGGTGTGGTTTTATACAGTGGCATAATTATGCTTACGTCCCTTCCATACATACCCCATTTAATGCAAGATATTTGCATTTGCAGCTACTGCCTGACATTGAGCACTATTGTTAAGACTGTTGTCTGAAAAAAAGAGAGAAAAAGATCCTCCTTGAATGCACTCGGATAGGCCAGTGATTGATGATAATGAGTGTATTTAAAAACCTTTTAATCACAAGAGAAGGTTTAAAACAGGATTGTATAGAGGGGCATGGTATATATAATCCAAGGCCAGCCCCTAATAGGCAAACCAAACAAAATCGTCCTCACTTGAGAGGAGATGTAAGTATAACAACACCTTAATGTGGAACTGTGTCGCTCAGACAATCCCCATTACTATAATACCAGAATAGACGGCCCATAAGCCATATGGAAATCCTTTTATCAATAATTCAATGAACCTAAAATGGTATAGGTCATTGAAGCTAAGTCTGGAAGGGTGATTATCTTACACCGAATGGACAGATGGTATATATCTGGATGATGTCCCTAGTCCACTTAAGCGGTGTGTACAACAAATAAACAAAACATGGTGAAAACAATAACAACGCAACAAAGATGATCATCATAAAAATGGAAACTCAACCACCATATGCATGTAGTAGTGGGATGCGTAGCTGAATAGTGTGTAAGCTCTGCAAAGGGCAAGCACAAAGTGTGCTAACGGAAACGCCCTGAGGCACGGTTCGAAGACCGTATCCAGTTATAGCCTCATGCATGTAGTAGTGGGATGCGTAGCTGAATAGTGTGTGAGCTCTGCAGAGGGCAAGCACAAAGTGTGCTAACGGAGAACGCCCTGAGGCACGGTTCAAAGACCGTATCCAGTTATAGCCTCTGTGTACTGATTGATGTTTAATGCAGAGATCAAAATCACAGGTAGCCTCTCTAGAGTCCGGTAATAAACACTAATCAGACCTAATAATTATAAGTTACTGATAGGTACACGGGGTAAGGAACAGCCTGACTCATAAATCATATTGAGTCTCCCTCTAAGCAGGTAAATATCATATATAGATTGCTAGGGCTGATCATGGTCAGTGACCAGTACCCCTGATTACACCTCCCTCCCTTATGTGCATATATTATGCTGGTGACCTGAATGGTAGCTATGGTAAAAATGGAAACATAGCAAACATAATGATGCACAATATAACATCAGGACATAAAAGTGTCTCAGGTCCTAATAGGGGTGCTACTTAGCTCATGGGTGCATATAGAAGCCATTACACCATCGTAGGTAGAAGGGAACGGCTACAGGATACCATGGGAGGGGTGTTCCGGTCTCGAGGCAGCAGCTACAGCCACGGAGGCGCCATCTTGGATGCGGTGACGTCACCACGCTCGTAGTCACCTGACGCACGTTTCGCGCGGGATCGCGCTTTCTCAAAGGTTGTCTACAAGCAGTCCTAAATCCTACTCCATCAAGGATTGACCTAATGTTACCCCATTTCATTTATAAATCACCTAGTTATTCTTGTTTCGCAAATGCATAACCTTACATTGATCTGTATTAAACCTTATCTGCCATTTACCAGCACAAGTTTCCAGGTTATCCAAGTCCTTCTGGAGAGAAATTACACCCTGCTTGGATTTTACTACCTTACACAATTTAGTGACATCAGCAAAGATGGAGACTTTACTCTCTATGCCAGCCTCAATCCTGAAAAGGTTCCATTTATGACAACTATCTGTTGTCTATTCTTCAACTCGTTTAAAATCCAGGTGCAAATATTTTTTTACTAAAACCAATTTCCTTTATTTTGTACACTAAACTTGTGTGGCCCCGTATGGAAAGCCTTTTCAAAATCTAAGTACTGTAGACCACATCAACTGCATTATGTACATCATTTTTACTCACCTCAAATAAACTAATAAGGTTAGTTTGTCACAACCTATCCATCATAAATCCATGCTGACTATTACTAATAATTTTGTTATCCATTAGGTATTTCTGAATATTATCCTGTACTAAACCTTCAAGTAGCTTCCCCACTATTGATGTCAGACTTATAGGTCTGTAATTCCCCTGTTGTGATCTAGCTCCCTTTTTAAATATAGGCACCATGTCTGTTTTACACCAGCGGTACTGAACCTGTGGAAATTGAGACCTTTCATATTAAATGTAATGATTTGGCTATTACTGAATTTCGCTCCTTAACAACTCTTGGTGCATGCCAGGTGTTTTATTTACTTTAATTGTATCAAGCCGCCTATGCACTTGTTTCTCTGTTAACCAATTGTTTGTTAATATGGAGGTTGTGGCCTCCTACTTTTGCTCTTTTTCTTCAATTGACCCCTCTCTGATAAATATAGAGGCAAATAATTGATTTAATACCTCTGCCTTTTCCTTATCTCCAATAAATTGCCTGTCCATCTCCCACTGAACGGGTCCTATAGTATTTTCTATTTTCTAATCTTTTTGTTGTTAAGGTACTGTACTTAAATAACTTTTTAGGGTTGATCTTACTTTCTATTACAATCCTAATTTCCTTGTTTATTTTTGCCTGATTGCCCATTTGCAACTTCTGTTACATTCCTTATAATTCTGAAATGAAGCCTTTGTCCCTTCTGACTTTAAAAATCTAAATGCCTGCATTTTTTCCCCATTTCCTCCCCTGTTTATTTAGCCACATTGGTTTAGACTTGTTTCTTTTATATTTATTACCCAAGGGTAACCGATACATGTACTTATCTAACAATGTTATTAAGACTTCCAAAGTTATTCCATGTAGATTATTCCTAAATGTATTAAAATCTGCCTTTCTAAAATGTAAAGTCTTTGTTGAACCCATATAATAAGGTTTTTGATCATTTATTTCAAATGAGACTATGTTATGATCATTGTTTACCCAATGTTCTCTAAATTGTATTTGTTATAACTTCTACATTGTTTGATATTACCAAAACCAGTATTGCCCCTCTCCTAGTTGGTTCCTCAATAATTTTGGTCATGTAATAGTATTTTAGCACCCCCACAAATCTTTTTCCTTCAGTTGTAATGTTAATCTCATTGCTCCAGTCTATGTAGTTAAAATGACCCATTATACAAACATGACCTGGTTTGCTGCCTTTTCCATTTGCAAAAGTATTTTACCTTCCTCAATCTCACAAATATTTGGTAGTTTATAGCATATCCCTACAAATATTTTCTTTGTACTTTTACCTCCACTGCTAATTTCTATCCACAAGGTCTCTACATTTTCATCATTCCCTTCATAAACATCTTCCCTTGTAATAGGATTTAAATCCAGTTTATTATATAAACATACTCCACCTCTTGTTCTATTTGCTCGATCCTTCCAAAAAGGGAATAATCCTCTAAATTACCTAGTAATGAGTTTCATCCCTCCATGTTTCAGTAATGCCTGTGATATCATACTGCTCCCTTGTAGCTATTAATACTAACTCTCCCATGTTATCTGTCAGGCTTCTTGCATTAGCAAGCATGCATTTAAGGTTTTTACCAGTTTCTACTATTGTTATCTTATCTGCTCCTACCGTTCTACTCCAATTGTATTTAGTCTTTAGAAGCTTAGTATTGTTATCTGTAATTTATATGGGTGCCTTCCTGCTTGCCAAACTCCCACTTCCCCCAACTCCACCCCCATGACCTATAGATATTCCTCCATTTCTAGCTATTCTGTCTAGTCCATTACCTCATGCTTATTCCTCCCCCCTCCCTTCCTAGTTTAACATCTCCTCCAACCTGTTTAACATCCTCCCCCCTAGCACAGAAGATCCCTCTTTGGTGAGGTGCAATCCAACCCTACTATAAAGATGGCACCTCTCAGAGAAGGAGTCCATATGCCCTAAAAAACCCAAACCCTCCTACCTACACATCTTTTTTTAGCCATGCATTTACCTCCCTTTGCTCTAACTGCCTCCCTGAGGAAGCGCATGGTACTGGTAGTATTTCTGAAAATACCACCATGAAGGTCCTTGTTAGTACTAGTTGCAGAGTTTGCACCAACATACATGTATTATGTATGTATTATGTACCCTTTAGGGTACAGATAAATACAGTGACAGCCAATGCATTTTTTGACAAATGCTTGTTTTCTATTGATTGTTATTTTTTCGATTTCTGTTTATTGTTTGGATTAAATTGTTTTGAATTTGGATGGCTTGATTTTAGTACATTTTAGGATTAGTTAGTGTTTTAAATTAATTATTTGCTTTGTTGGCTACTTGTTTTATTTATTCAATTGATTGGTTGGATAGATGTTTATTTATTTATATTCTTATGTTTTGGAATAACATAATTGGAATTATTTTGCTGTTTTAGTGATAGATTAAGGTAATTGATGTGTAGTTGAGGCTTTTTAGCTCTTTTATTGTTGGGGTGTTTAGGTGTGTGTGTATTTCTTTGATTATTGTGTATTTTTGGCCTTAATTATTTGTATTAGGTTGACCATTGAGTGATATAGTGGCTTATCATGCCCATATTACAGTATATGGGTATGATATATCACTGTGCCAATCAATGGGTTGAAATATAGCTGTTGGTATAGTGGGGCCGGGGTGGGTGGTTAGGCCTCCTGGGTGGGAAGCGGGGGACGGGGGTTAACCCCTTAATTACTATAGCGGTTATTAACGGCTAAAGTGATTAAGGGGTTAGGAGCCATTAGATTGTATTTTTCTTGCTAGCATCGGAGTACATGGACGTGCAGTATGCTGACGAGAACGCTCTTCATGATGGCAGGGGTAAGTTGAAGGTTTTGTTTACTTTATTAATGCTGACTGGCTTATGTTTAATTTTATAATGGGTGAATGCACTATTATCCATATCTGGATAATAGTAATTTTGCTCATTACTTTACCGTATGTGCTTGGGGGGGGGGCGGAGGTTGTTGGGGGTAGAGGAGATGGGTAGTAGGGTTGTTGTACTTTAATATATTTATTATGGGTAGCGAGGATGGCTGAAGGTGGCATTTGGCCCTTGGTGAGTGTTTATACCTACTGGGTGGGTAGCGTGAGGAATGAAACCCATTACCGTGCGCTATTAACCGCTAAGGTAATGAAGGGGTTATCTCCACTCGCAACCCCCCTGCAAGGCCTAAACACCCACCAAGGGCCAAATACCACCTTCACCCACCCCCGCTACCCACAATAAACATGGCAGTGGTAGTTAACTCCTTCATTGCCTTAGCGGTTAGCCGCTAAGGTAATGAAGTTGCCTGTAAATGCATTTTAATTGCATGGATTCATGCCGGGGTCTCAGGTACTGATATTAATGGGTACCAGCTCTGGATACTCCCGGCATGAATCTGATGCAGGAAAAATGCATTTTTTCCCCCTAAGTCCTCTCTTGCCGCCTCTCAGCAGCTTCTCACCAGCCTCACGCCAACGTTTCTAGCGTGAGGATTTTGGCAGAAACTCGCCATTCTAGAGTCGTGATTAGGCTCGATAAGCTAATCGTGGCTACTAGAATTGCACGAGTTTCAGAACCTGCTGATAAGGGCTTATCGCCGCTCACCCGTGATCGTTTTTTGACAGCTGAAAATTTGGGTGATTTATGCCTTTATCGCCCACATATTGAGGCTTACTGAATAGCAGTAGGCATTTTGGCCGATAAGTGCTCGATAGGTGGCTTATCAAGGCTTATAGAATAGGCCCCTTAATGTTTCTAGATTTTGGAATCACCCTAGGTTTTGTGTGGTGTATTTAAGGTACCTGCCGGGTGCTCCAACACCCAAGCACGCCGTATGACAACCAGAAAGGATCCTCTCATCCGGCAATGGAGTCTGCCTCCGCGATGAGTCCGCCTCCGCATGGGGTGGTATCCGGCTGGAGTGTCTCACACGAAGATAGTCTCTATGATGCAGGTGTCTGGTCCCAGACCACCTGTAATCAGGATACAGCTGTGTCTTGGCTGTGTCCCTCAACCTGGTTCTACAGGGCAGTGTCCCTACTGATGGGCCTGTCCCTGCAGCAACCACAAGCTACACAAGGGAGTCGAGGCCTAGCTGGGGCCTATGGGGGTACTCTGGCCTAGTACAGAGGTCACAGACCCCTGCACACATACACCCTACCCTGATGGCATCCCAGCTCCGACTGGCGTGCTTCTAAGCGCACCAAATGTATCAACTCACAAGCAGGAGATCCCTGCAGCCCTATTGGCAGTTTTGTACCATCGGACTACAGCCCCTGTGACTGCTGGGGATTGTAGTCCCCGCAGAGCATCTTCCTTCTAGTCGCCGTGCACTCTGCGCATGCGCTAAACAGGAATGGCTTTCAGGCTTCTTCTGCGCATGCGCGAACCTCCGTGCGTGCGCACACACTCCCAACATGGCGGTGCCCTATACTGCGCTCTCTACGGGTCTCCAGCGATGCACTCGCCTCCCTAGCAACCCGCTATGGTCTCCGCAGTTACCGGAGGTAAGCGGAGGGAAAGGGGAAGCGCTGTGGAACTGGGGGACCAGAGGGGACCTGGTTACAAACACAAATGGTTGTATGTCTCTTATAAAAACATGGCTGTTTAAGTGACACTGGTAAAAAGAAAATATAGCGATATAGAATCTGTAACCAAAGTGATGGATAGACATGGAAGTTATCAGGCAAGTGTAAAGGCTCTAGTATTATATATATATAAAAAAAAAACTTTATGAACATCCAAAATAACAATTGGTTCTTCTAAATATTGAATGAAATGAAAAAAAGGGATTCATTACTGGGGATAAATGTGCACATGTTCACTCAGATAAATTTCATTGGCAATACTAATAAATATCTTGAATGCATTTAAACTAGTTAGGATTTCAGTGAACTGAAACTGCAGCCAGTGCTTTATTGTAAGCAACATAAATTAGTTAATTTAATATTATGCCCTAATTTATTGTTGAAAAATAAAATACAGTATGTAATCACAATAATGGCAACATATTTTATGCTCACAGAGTTATGCTTTGAAATCATTTTAAGATGAACGACTCTGCCAGATGTTTTAGCTAAATAACTATTTCCTAAATGGAGAATAAAACATCTAGTTGATATATAGTCGGAGACACTGAGACATGAGGAACTCCTAAATACTGTATAATGTGTCAATCTAAAGTTAGCATTTTGCCTTACAAGAGACTTTTAGCTCCTGCATAAAACTGCCTGAAAACTAATAAACCAATTCCTATTTAGTTGTAACTTTTTTTGATCTCTAGCCCAAAAGGTACATGACCATTGTATAACATTAATGAATATTACCAAATACAGATGTAGTGTACATTAATGCGCGCTGGCGGGAAATTCATAATGCTATACTTTTGAGCAGTTCCCTTCAAACAAATGTGCCAATAATCATAAGGGAAATCGCGAGAATGAGAACTTCTAATTTATAATAACAGGCGCTACATCTACTGTATATGTAATCATTTCAGAAATCCTTAAGAGACAGAAGAAGTACTGAACTAACCTACTGATTATTTGGGGGATGTAGTCAGTGAGAGCAGGTGTGACTAGCTCTTGGGCCCATATATACTATAAAAGTATAGCATTGCAAATGTCGCCTCCAAATATAACACTATTAACCACAATCATATTTACAGTACATACAGTAAGTGTTGCTGGAGTATGACCACACCAAGACGTTAATAGCATCATACAGTAGTACTGGCACATCTGGGAGCCAGGAAAATACCCCGTGTAAAGTCCCCCACCAGGTCAGGACCGGTGTAGGAGAGGACGTGGCCGGACGATCGGGAAGTCGAGCCCTGAATTCCGGGGTTGTCCGGCCAGGCCCCTTCCTCCGGGTGATTTCCTACTCACTTCCCAGACAGGCTCAAGTGCTCTCCCACCACCCTCAAGAAACGCTGGCCCCCTCCCCACTCAGCAAGTATGCTAAGCCCTCCACGCTCAGTAAGTGCGAGCCCCCCTTGCTTAACAACAAGCACCTCCCCACCCCCAGTATTATGTAGGATAAGAGTGAGGGGCCCATCAAACCAGTTCCCTGGTGGGCCCTAGATGCCCCATCCAGCCCTGTGTATGCCCTAGTTTTTCAATTAGAGTAGTTTATGAAGGGTTAATAGAAGTTTGGTGTGTCTGTTAACTAAAGTATTATTGCCTTTACCGGTACCGATAATGTACATTCAACTATGGCCGGCAACAAACGGTAATAATTATTGTACATTTTTACTGCATATGTCTCTAAATAAAAGCGGCTGCTTTAAAACACCACAACGACCTCAATAAATTAAACATATTAGTCACATAATGTGGATATTGCACTCTGTATACAGGATCTGTATCAATTTCTCACTTACCCACAATGCCAAACGACACCAAACCACAATTACTTATTCCAAATGAAAGCCGACCTTGTAAAATAGCAGGTGAGAAACTTAACACAATAGTCAGCTTTGGAAATCAATCAAAAGCCCTTTAGGAAAACAATACAGTACCAACCAATCCAAATACACTGATGGCTTTATTTAGTAAAGAGCTATAGTGCTCTGGATTACAAATGGGAATTTCTGCCTTACGTATCACTTGGAACTTGACTGACTATATTAAAAATGTGCTCTGGTTTGGTTATTGATTCTCTTGGGGTGTATGTAATGGACCAGTTCATTACATAGATGTATTGTTTCTGTCAATGGTACATTACACAAATTAACTAGCCTAGTGAAATATATTGTCTGGGATGATTTCATTATACGGTATATGGATAATACCCCAGTGACTATTCTATGACTACAGACTGTTTCCGAAAGAAAGGGAGCAGTTCTTCAGGACCAGTATAAAGGCTGTAATGGCTAACAGGAACGTATGCACTTTATTGCTATTTGCCAAACCTTTAAGTAATCACAATTAGAGTTGTTTGTGCTCAGTTGCTGATAGAATTTTAGTCATGAGCATCTGTCATAGCGTCCAAAAGCACACGTTTTCCCTACTGTACTTGGTGTCACATCATTAAATGAGAATTCACTCTTGCCCAAGGTAAGAGTGCAGCATACTAGCCGTAGCATCAATAAAGAAGAATATTGTAATAAACTTTTTTATTGGAAATATGGACTTTTATTTATTTTTGTAAACTTTGTTTTATTGATTTTTTTTTCAAATGAAAAAAGGAAATATGACTTTTATTGGGCTAATGTGAAGAATTTCCAAATCTCGTATACATTTTCAAGAGCTAAAAAGCCTCTTCTCAAATATCAAAAACACTTATGCCAAGAAACTCATTAGAGCTCATTTGTTCTTTTATTCAAAAAAGATGAAGTCACTTGGAGAAGATGTAATTTCCTGGGATTCTCCATCATGTTTCCCGGCCTTTGTAAACACTCCAGTCTGTGCAGAATATTGCTCCAAGTAAATAAGTAATTGTGTAGCATTAGAAGATAATGAAAAAGAAACAGATTTCAATTCAGAATGTAAAATAACCAAGGAGATGCCACAAATGAAGCTTTATTGGCCCTCATTCTAAAATGTTATATATATCTGAATGCAGACAAGTACTGTATGTGCACGCAAATATTAAATGATGTAAAGCGTTGAAATGCTTAAGGCCGGGGCCATACAGGGTTCAGCAGAGCGGAGGTGCTCTGACGCTGAGGACGCTCGCGTGAGCCCCCTCTCAAGGCATCCTCATTGAGGATGCAGGGGCTCAGCGCGGAGCTTCCGCACGGCTCAGCGCTGCTTGTCCTTCTATGGACGCAGCCTTAGTGATGGTTTGTATATCTTTATGGCATCGCTTAGAATTTGCAGTATTTATAGGTCAAATGTTGGTGCACTTGTTGATCACTCAAGATATGTCACGTGGATGTGTTTTCCGTTTGATACCAACATAACCTGCATTGTAGACCGAACGTAATTGTCAGAAATAATTGACAATTCTAGTAGCTGTATTGGTCCTGGGGAAGATATCTTTGTAATGTCATTTATGAAAAACTCTCATGTTGGTTCACTAAAAGGTATCACAGCCTGCAATGTCATAAGTACAGATTTCTCAGGCTCTAACCAAGTAAACATGTCACTGTACATGTCTTATTCTCTCTGGTAGCCTTGTGCCGAGATATGGCAAATGTGTCTTTCTCTATGCGAAAGTATCAGTAGTGACGTTTACATTCATTTATAGATTATTTTTATGTTAACAAAAGCTGTTTTTATATAAATAAAAAGGAACAAGACAACACATGTGGTCCATGTTATAGGTAATGCAATGGTTCAGAAAATAAATATATAAACATTTTCTTTGCCTGATGGGCTTTTGCCTGATTGACGATCACAGGTCTCTGAACCTCCACTTGCCCAAAATGATTCTAAGCCGGTCCTGGAAGAATCTCTGCATTACTTTATTTATTTAGTTATATTTATGTTTATTTATAAAAATGTTTTACAGGAAGTAATACATTGAGAGTTACCTTTTGTTTTCAAGTATGTCCTGGGCACAGAGTTATAACAATACAGGGTTGCATTAAAAGAACAGGGTTAAACAGTCAAATCACAGACATTTCATGGACAGCTGGAGTTGGAAAATTGGGTACAGGGGATAAAGGGCTTGTGAGTTTCAGATTGCAATAGAGCAGCTTTAACATCAGCTAACAGCAGAAAATGGCTCACACCTTTTGGCTGTGCCAAAGGTTGTCCACCTTTGGGGCAACGCAGATGTATACTGGGGCAAGGGTGTCAAACGCACTTCATGTGACTGGCCTGATTAGATTTATTTGTACTTAATTTGGGCCATGCAGTATGTACCATACATTTTCAAAATGCGCAAATAATATTACTGAATACTAAATTCATGATATCCCTCCTCATATGTTCTTCTCCTGCTTCTCCCTGTATGTAATTCTCCTCTCCTGCTTCTCCCCCACATGCTAAACTCATCTCTTGTTTATCCCCATATTCTCATCTCCTCTCCTGCTTCTCCCGACAAGCTCCCTTCCTCTGCTACTTCTCCCCACATGTTCTGCTCTCCAGTTTCTCCCCCAGATGCTCTCCTCCTCACTAGCTTCTCCCCCTACAGTATAAGTTCTTCTCACCTGCTTCTTCTCTGCTTGATTTCCTTCACTCTCTTACTCCCCCACCCCACTTTCTCTTACTCCCCCATCCCCTCTTACTTACACCTCATCTTACTTAGACCACACCCCCTCTTACTTATATCCCCTCCTCATTTACATACCCTCAACAGCAGTGTCCCACAGAGCAGATCCAACCAACCGCGCTGATTATGGAGGAGCAGAGCGGGTGAGGTAGAGCACCCAACAGAAATAACTGAGAGATGCGGCCGCAGGAGCAAGTGCAAAGGCAAACCGGGCACTACTATTGGCCGGCAAGCCTTGCGATTGTCCCTGCTGCAGTAGGGTGCGGTAGCAGCGTGGGGTGGGAGAAAGCCTGCTTGAGCCCCTGTCCCACACCAGCTCTCCCCTCATCTCTAGGCAAAATAATAATGAAACTGCCTCCCCATGCAGGTCCCATGCGTTCGGCTGGGCACATGTGCTCTGCGGGCCTTATGTTTGACAACCCTGACTTACAGTTTACTTAGCAGCTTGGGCTCCTAAAATTTTTAGTAATAAAGACAGTAGGATCACAAGATCTATGAGAACCATATACATGTAAAATTAACATTAATTTAAAAATAAATAAATATAATGGACCAGGTTTAGTAAGCAATGCTATTCCATAAAACACATTCAGACACCAGGATGAAACACATGCAGTCCTTCCACTGAAATGAATGGGTTATATGGTATTCCAACGCCGGAAGGTGTCATGCGATAACACCGTTTGTTACATTTTTGGCAATGTGTTTTATCTGAATTGTTACAAATCCTTTTAAAGACTGAAAAACAAAAAAAGTCTAAAATATTAACTTACATGAATATAGAAACAGTCTCTATTGTGCCATTAAGTCTCCCAGCTTAAACATTTTGCGTGACTAGAGAAAATGCGTAAAAACATTACAAATATACATTTGTATACTTAAAAAACAAATACATCCTACCATGTGGGTTTTAAAGACTGGATCAGCATTATACTCTTTGTGTAGCTTGAAATAGCACCTGACTTTCTTTTCCTTGCATCGTTTTCATGACATTCTCATTTTTCAGGAGGCATCGTTGACAAAGACCTTCGTCGCTACCTCAATTTACGGTTCCAGAAAGGTTCAGTGGATCACGAACTTCAGCAGATTATACGAGACAACCTGTACCTCCGGACAGTGCCATGTGAGTCCTTTTCTACGCTTCCTTATATGCTGCAAATGTTTGAAAGAATACGTGTTGGGAGGGGATAAGCTGAACAGCTGATATAAAAATGTTTCTTGAGTGAAGTGATTTTTGGTTTAATTTGCTGAAAAACAGGAATCATGTTACAGAGAGTACAGCTTCTATGACACTGACTTTATTACAACAAAACAGCATATTGCTCTGGGGTGCTCATGTCATCATACATACAGTATAAATAGGGATACAAAGAAGTGTGTGTTTGGTTCATGTCCCCTTGATGATGTTATAAACATAGTATTGGCAGCAGGGACACTGCTAATATGTCTGGGAAACAATGAGTAAATCAGTGGCACCATGGGTTTGGATTCAGAACAACATGGGAGATTTTTACAACCTCCACCACACACACCCATATCTGCTGCTGAACTTTCTTTACTGATGTCCAGGAAACCGCACTTGACAAAGTCTGATTTAGAGTGTCCATCCCATAGAGACCAGGGTTGGTCTCAGATGTACTGTTGGTGCAAAAAACGTCTGGTGCAAATATGTGTACATAAAAAATAGGCATTGTGGTATTTCTATTTAATAAACGTGGTGTTGTTGTTACATATCAGTATTTCCCTAGTTTGCAGCAGGAAGAATTTGATAAATAGCCCTCACAGGCCTGTCTTCTACACCTCACTGTTGTAATCAACTTGGCTGGAGGTTTCTGTGCAATTGGAGCCCCTCCGGGCATAGAAAATAGCTACAGTTGAGTAAGCTGTTGTGGTTACAGATAACTATGTATAGACAGCCATATATTTTAAATAGTTTGACAGTGTTAGTTACCCTCAACAGCTGTGTTCCACAGAGCAGATCCCGCTGACCGCACTGATTATGGAGGAGCAGAGCGGGTGAGGTGGCGCACCCACCAGAAATGACTTCGGTCGCATTAGCCAGCGCAAAGGCCATACAAGCACTACTATTGTCCGGCAAGCCTTGTGATAGTTCCTGCAACAGTCAGGACGGCGAAGAGGCTGCACAGGCCCCTGCCCCACGCCGGCACTCCCTTCATCTCTATGCAAAAAATAATAATGAAGCTGCTTCCCCATGTAGGACCTCCGGTACTGCTCTGTGGGCCGGACAAAAGCGTTCGGTGGGGCGCATGCAT
This sequence comes from Ascaphus truei, assembly GCF_040206685.1. Lineage (NCBI taxonomy): Eukaryota > Metazoa > Chordata > Amphibia > Anura > Ascaphidae > Ascaphus > Ascaphus truei. The sequence continues at coordinate 35,241,909 of NC_134487.1, forward strand.
CCCGTGGGCCTTATGTTTGACACCCCTGCTATAGGGATTCAATAGGATGCTCCTATTTTAGTTCCCTCACCGGCGCATTTTACATATACCCAGCATTTTTTATATCATGCCAAAGCAGTGTACAGCATATTACATATTCCCCGTCATTTACATTTGTGCAATGCAGCTTATGGCTTGCGCAATTTTACAATTTTAGGAAACATTACAGAATAGGGTTTGCATGTGTGTGACTTTCATTTACTCTACAGTATGTACTGTATGCTTCTAAAGTTGCGTCACTGCTTTTACTTATGGTCTTTGTAGTATTTACCACCTGTTGTTTATGTGATATTCTTGTTATACAGTATATGCAAAACTACAATATATGCAACTGTAATTTTAGCAACAATACTTCATGCTATGTACAGTATGAGGTTAAAAAAAAGACAGCATACTGACGAGTTATCCCACCATTAATGTGGAAGGTTATTCGACATACACAGAATGTGCTGCATCAGTGCCCAATGTATTTCCTCCCAAACCCCTCCTGACACTCTCCAAGCCACAAGTGGGTCAACAGCATACATTCTTCTCCAACGCTGCCGGGATACGTTATGGTATAGGTATCAATTGGCATCCTTGTGTACTTTAGGAGATACAGCCTATTTATTAGCTAAATAGCAGGTTTAGTTTGAATTTCTGGTGTGTGACTGTGTGATTGTGTGCGGCTGGAGATTTAGTGCTTATTGATTTACTTGACAAAAAAAAATTAAGCACTCGCTGCATTCAATTGTTTTGGTGCAAATACAAAGGAGCAGAGCAAAATAAAAATATAAATCATAGCTGTTATGCAGTAGAAAATGAATAAGCCAAGGTCCCAAAGTTTGTAAAAAAATAAATCAATTATTAAACTTCAAAAAGCATGATATTTTAGTGCTATTGTTGATTTAATTTGTTGTATACTTTTTTTTCGCTGCGAGTCCATTTTATAATGTAGTAAAATAACAAGATACAATACTTTTGCCTTTTGCCAAAGGACTTCCGCCTTTTGGTAGTACGTGCGAGTTTGTAAAGATAAGAGCAGATTCCTGCAGGACTGTTACAGCACAGCACAGTATGTCTGGCAGAATTCTGTGCTGCACAAAATGTTCTGAAACAGAAGGCTGCCCTTTTCCGATGCTTGGGCTTGATAGACATGGACTGTTATTTCTCCAGTACCGTAAGATGGGCATAGTGCACCCTTGAACATGTGTAGTATGACATTGAAGTGATGGACAGAATGAGATTGTACGTAATAAATGGCTGCATTATTGAACTGGTCATGGTTTGATGCCCTTTGATAGCTGTGATGTATCAGAGATTAAGTTTGAAGGTACCGTTCAGGATAAAAATAAAACGATAATGTGGCTTATATTTCTATAAGGCGCAGGCTTTATACAGTATATAAATACTGAATGGTACTCAATAAAAAGCTGATTTTCTGCAGCACACAATAGAATCGGCTGAAAATCAGATACATTGTTATCACATTTTCTTTTGGCCTCTGCTAAAAAAAACACTTACAGTGGTGCAGTCTTGTTAGGTTTGTATGTCTATGAACCATTAACTCACTCTGCTGGGCTTGCATTGCATTGCAGACTGTAAATTAAGGGGTTAACAGCATGGGAGTTTTAGCTGAATGCATCTATTGTCTTTCATTCTACAAGTCGTTAACGCAGCATAACATGTGAAATCTAATATGGTTTTTTTAAATAAATTAGTTCTGTAGTATTAGATAATAGTGACTGTTTTTTTTTATTATTCAACTCGTAATGCCATTTTAGGAGTTTTAAAGCATCCTTCGATTTTTAAAGCAGACGTCAGCACACTTCCCAAGCAGTGCAATATCTTTGCCACGCCTTCCTGTTTGTGATAATTTGTTGCCAATGTTCCCAGCAGTTTGAACTATAAACTGTATCAATAGATCATGGTCCTTAGTAATTTAAGGTTATATTGTAGCTGCTGAGTTATATTGAATGAAGGATTGATTGAAACGGAAAGGCGGTCATTATGTTAGGCACACAATCAGGATTTTGACAGACTTATAACAGGAGCAGCAAACGATTGCCAGCTTAGGTAAGAATGTAGAATTATACATTGTCACGTGCTTTACATTTACCAATAAGAAAAAAAAGAAAGAGGGAAAAAAGTAGTATTGTTGTTTTAAAGAAATATAAAATAAATATAAACAAAGGCACAAAATGTTCCTTACTCAAGACTTATAGTAAGGAGCATTACCATCTCCATAAAAAGAATCATGCTGCAATAATAATAATAATAATTCATAGTGTAAAGGAATATATCTGCACTCTAGAAAATATATCACAAAAGAGTAGTACTTGCAGGTGCTGGACTGTTAGGGCTACATATCCAATATTTACAAAGGTGAGAAATGAAAAGTAACAGTCTGGCTTGTGTACCATTAAATCTGGGTTTATTCACTAATGCAGGGGTGACCAACTCCAGACCTCAAGGGTCACTAACAGGTCAGGTTTTAAGAAAATCCCTGCTTCAGCACAAGTGGCTCAATCAGTGGCTCAGCTGTCGACTGAGGCACTGACTGAGCCACCTGTACTGAAGCAGGGATATCCTGACCTGTTGGTGGCCCTTGAGGACTGGTGTTGGCTCTCCTGCACTAATGTCTCCGTCCTGCTCACTACCATTTAAAGGTCTCGTGAGCAGAACCAAAACGTTGCTCAACAAACCCATATTTAATGGAACACGAGGCGCAGTACTACTCTACATTTCTCAGCAATATATAATAATACAGGAACGAGAACTCATCGCCCATTGGTTTTTGGGAAGGTGTTTTAATCAATTTCATGAATAGTACTGACACATCGATGCTCTTCAATCAGTTTAATCAGGGTTTTTTTTTCAAGTGATATTGTTATATTTCCATTTTACATGCTGTGGAAAGAACCCGCGTTCTTTTACTACTTACAGTAAAGGAAAATTAATGAGATCCCAGCAAATACTTTGCAAAGTCGCCGGATTTAGCGACACAAAAGGTAACAGGATTTAGCATTTTCTAGAGTTACTAATTAATTGTTTGCAAAATCAGTAGTGAAGTACTAATTTGCCATTCAAAGCCACAGAAAGCTGAATCAAAATAAAATATACACAAAAAACAAAGGACTAAAGCGCGAATTAAACACTGGTAAAAATTGGGATATCTCAATGCTTAAAGCTCTACATGCTGCTGGAGTGAGGGGACTGTTCCTTAGTCCAATTTTGATAGTAGAAAAAAGGCTCCAGCGAAGGAAAACTGAAGAATTGAGTTTTGATGGGAACAAGAAGAAAAATTAGAATCTGGCCATTCTTTAAATCATGGATTTTAAGTGAAAAACTGCCCGTGCGGGAGAGCATCTCCTGGCCTCACGTGTCCCCGTCTCAGATGTTGGCGTCTGATGTCACTTCCGGTCCTGTGCCTCTCATCCATTTGTAGGATTAGTTTATTATGTTTTGATATACTGTATTTTCTGCATTCTCTATAAGATAGTGTCAGTATTGTTTTTGTGAAGTATATTTGCATTTTGTTTGTATATTGTTTGCCTTAACCAGAGTCAATAATCCCTGATTCAATTCTGTCTTGTTTGTTTTCTGGCTGACGTTTTTCTAGGTCTCCCTTATTGAGTGCTGGGAACATCCCCTCTTTTTTGTTACCATTATTTTTGAGGGAATAAGCTCCCTTGATTGTTCCCATCGCACCTTTCCCCGCAATTGTTGTGCTATACCATATATCATTAGCTGTGCTGTCTGAACCATATACTTTCCACAACTTCTGTTATTCTGGGCAGCAGCTCTAGCAGTGTGAACTAAACCAGCTGCTGGGTAGCACCACTGTCACAGCATACTTGTTAGCTCTGCTGCTCACGCCTGTAACTAATCCAGCTATTAGCATATCTCCCAGGTATCTCAGGTGTGCTCATGTTTGTGCACATGGAACATTGAACTGGCAACTTAGGAAGCTCTTATAGGAAGCCAGAGACACCCGAACCCCATTCCTCACAAGGTGCCTTAGACTTGTCAACTCATGATCCACAGCAATTTTCAATGTTGTCGAACATTTCGCCCATGTCAACTCCTAGTACAGGATGGAGTAGCTGTTTTAGCCTTACTAATTCCTGCTGAAGGTCATCAGACATGAAGAAAGAGGGCCCACCCGAAAAAGTGCCAGGGAAGAAATAGGTACCAGTCTCTACACTGGCTGAAGTGTTGGCCTTGTATTGTAGTGTAGAGATGCAAAAGAAGACGTCCTCTGGTGCATGGATAAAGAGACAAGAGGGAAAAGAAGAGAACAGTAGCCTAATATTGTTAAAAATACAGTCACTCACACAAGGAGGGTCAAGGATGGTTGGAGTTGCACTCACATTTGTTTCTTTATTAAACAGTATATTTTAATTAAATCCTCTGTGTGTTCTTTGGATGTGTGCTGCCTTCACCATATGACCCTCTATGGGTATCGTCTCATGGTACGACCCTCTATGGGTACCATCTCATGGTATGACCCTCTATGGGTACCATCTCATGGTATGACCCTCTATGGGCATCGTTTCAGTGTGTGACCCTCTATGGGTTGTCGTCTCAGGGATTTCCCTCTCGGGGTATGGTCTCATGGTATGACCCTATATGGGTATTGTCTCATAGTATGACCTTCTATGAGTATCATATCATGATATGACCCTCTATGGGTATCGTCTCATGGTATGACCCTCTATGGGTATCGTCTCATGGTATGACCTTCTATGGGTCTCATCTCAGAAGGTATATACCTTATTTCAAAGAATAAAAGAAGCCAAAGCGTAATACAGTTATTAAAATGTAATAAGAAAGGGGGATTATTTGACTCACAAACATGTGTCTTGGCTTTTCTGCAGAAAATATACAGTGCTTTTCAGCAAATGGATCTGGATCCTCCACTTTTTCGCTGGTACTCAGTTGTGGATAAGGTTTCAATGCAGCCGTCCTGTTCCCCATTCTTCCTTTCCTGGGAGGCACTTCAGGGCAGGAGTGTCCTCTCCTCTCCTGATTTTTGTCCGTTGTTGCCCAGCAAATACAGAAAGGAGAGGAACCGGTTCGCTGTTCTCTTGATACGGCTCTGAAAAGAGATGTACTGGTTTCTCCTTGGGTATGTGGAGAGTCCAAGTCCCGTATGTAAAGGCACAGTGTAGGAAAGTCAACTGCGAAAGCCTCACAAGTCCAAAAAAAGCAACGCGTTTTGCCTACAGGCTTCCTCAGGGGTCCCCAAGGAAGTTATTGTTCTCTTCTTGTCCCTTTTGTCTCTTTATCCATATGCCAGAGGACATCTTTTGCATCTCTACATTTCAAAAGTACTTCATACTCTGGCTGCAGGATTAGAAAATCTTTAAACTTTATGCGGACTTCATGGGACTTCCTGAAACATCTTTTGTACGTACTTTTATCATTAGTCCCAACACATTGCAAACTATACTGAGTTTTGCAATGTCCTTAACAAGATGTATTTTATTTAAAATTTCTTCTTTTTTTTCACATTTGTATATTCTACACACCTAGCCTAAACACGGACGTGTTTTTTTTATAGCACCATCCTTTCTCCTCTTTTTTGTATTGAAATGTTGATCTACAGAAATCATTTGCAGTCGGTTCTCTATTAGTGTTTGGATGAGTAGAAAGCATTGGAGGCAGGCAGTGTACGACAGCTGTTTTTGGAGAGCACATACGTTTTTGGGGGAGGGTTTTGTTCTCGAAGTGGAAGAGCTCTTCAGCAGCTTGGGAAAGAAGGAACAGAGAAGGAAGTCCTGAAGTAGTCATTTGTGGAACTGCCTTTGCCTCCATCAAAAAAATGCAACTGCAGAATTTATATATGCTTCTCACATCCTATGAACACATCAGTACATGACCTTGTTAGTTGTGGCTGATCATAATTACATCATTAACATCTGGACAACATTGATAACAGAATTCATTATGCATAATCAGGCATAAAAATGGTAGTTAAAATTAGATGACAAGCGCACCAAGGTACTGTAAATTGGCAGTCAGTATATCACATGCAGAAGTAAATAGCTGTGAATTAAAAATCTTTGGGTGGAAATTTTTAACATTTTACACCTCGGTCTGAATCAGATTTTTAGTAGCAATAAATACTGTTTCTCTGGGTTTTATTCAGTACCAGAAGGTGAAGTTATAGTATTGTTGAATATAGGGGACTTCTAACAAAAAGAGCAGATACTTTTATACAGAATGACTACCTTAAATCTGATCTGGGACATTTGGTCGTAGCGGGTTCACTGAGACCTAATGGCCACCGGCGCCGCCGCCACCAATCCACCGCCGCTGGAATCCCCACCGCCGGCCGCTTCTCTGGTAAATGTAATTACTGTTTAGGGTAGGGGGTTAATTTATGGGTTTTAGCAGTTGGGGTAGAGGGTTAATTTAAGTTTTTTTAGGGAAGGGGCTTAGGGTAGGGGGTTTATGGTAAGGGCTTAGGGTAGGAGGTTTAGGATAAGGGCTTAGGGTAAGAGCTTAGGGTAGGAGGTTTAGGGTAAGGGCTTAGGGTAGGGGGTTTAGGGTAAGGGCTTAGGGTAGGAGATTTTAGGGTAAGGGCTTAGGGTAGGGAATTTTAGGGTAAGGGTTTAGGGTAAGTGCTTAGGGTAGGGATTTTAGGGGGGGTGCTTAGGGTAGAGGGCTTAGGGTAAGGGCATTTTAGGTTATGGCATTTACCTTAGCGGTGAAACGACCAGCAGTGGCAGCTTCCGGCGTTGGGGTGAGTTGTGGCAAAGCGCCGGCGGTCATTTGGTCGCAGCGAAATAGTCGCGACCAAATATCCTAGACCGCTATCCAGTGTTATCCAATCTATCCCGTGTAAAAAATGACTGTGCACTTCAGTACGGGCCAGAGTTTGCTGCAACCATACATACAATGGCTGGCAGAGTTCAATGCGAGACAATTGTAATATTTGTTAAAGGAATAATATTTTCTGTTAACAATGAATTCCATGGACTTGAGTGCTGAGGTTAAGTACATATTGTGAATATGGATATTCGATCTAAATAGAAAAGGGTGAGTGTTGCGTATACCTTATGTAAAGTCCATTGTAAATACTGCTGTGTTCCGGACATCACTCTAAATGAAAAACACAAAACATGACCATTTAGAGAAGCAAACCTTATGAAAAGCGTTTAAAAGAGAACTTGATTCCTAAAATAAGAATGTGTAGGAATTAAGATTATAGTCCCCAAATTAATAATGGAGTTCAAATATGCAAACAAAATATAATGGAATAAATTAAGATAGTGAGCAACCTTTTTACTCAAGGAGCATGATTTGTTTTTATTTTCATGCCTTTAAGAGATCTCTTCTTGCTCTTTTCATATCTGTTTTTAATGTATAAATCTGATTCTTCCTTAAGGAGATTAAGGCGTTTGAAATATTACGTGTACGGGAGGTTAAAATGGATGTCTCCCCGGAGTCCAAACTTGGTGTCTGTAAAATCAGTGCGCAGAAGGTATGGAAACATCAGACGGAGCGAATTGTCGAAGACTGAGCCTCTGATTGAGCCACATGTGCTGAAGCTGGGGTATCCTGAAAACCTGACCTGTTGGGGGGTCTTAAAGACTGGAGTTGAGCACCTCTGTGCTAACACTATAAGGCACATTATGGTACCAGAAGACACGTTCCAATGATTTCACTTGAATGGGCCATAAGGTAGCGGAAGGGGTCTTTTGGCATAGCATTGCTTAGTAAACATGGGCCTCTACACGTAAAGAATGTTTAAATATGATTCACAACAAAAATAATAGGCAATATTTTCTTCGTGGTGCTTCTTCATAAGACATCTTCCAGTGCTGGAAGACACCACAGGGCCCATTCAAGTGATTTATTTGTAATATGTCTTCTGGCAATGGGAAGTTGTCTTCTGGCATGGGAAGGTGTCTTCTGGCATAATACTGCTTAGTAAATATGGTCCAAAGTTTGCCAGCTACTGTTTTCATGGAACGAGCTGCAGAATGTTAACAATAACCGCTTACATAAATCAATGGGGAAAAAGTGGTCTTGCTCTTACAATTGCCATCACAATTAAACCCACAAATCAGAACACCGTGCACAGGAAAGGAGACAGACGTGTTTGGCACTCAGTAATTTAAACAGGCCGGCTTCAACAGTTATAATCAAAAAGAGGATTTTCATCTCCGTTATGAGCTCTTACTTTGATTTCATTTCACTCGCCGGCTTTTGGATTTCCGTGAGATGCTTTCATTAAACACTGAAGTCGGGGCACATATCCACTTAACTCTGCTTTAATGAAACACCGTTCCACGACATGTTGGTAGCAAACAAGGTTAAAATACAAATATAGGGTAGAACATGTTTGAAGTTCTATATCAAGGACAGTGAAAAATAACTTTTTTTTAAAAAAATATCTGGACTCTAGTGCTGTTATATACGAAGGCAAAAATGTCAATCTTACCTAAGTATAACATAAGCCGTGTAACAGTGCTGGTATCAGTGTAATTGTCAGAGAGGCTTTTCATTATTGCTTAATAAATGATTTGACTTGTGAAGTGACAAATATATGAATAAATTCTAAATGTGAATATGATAAGTGTTTAATCACTCTAATACTGTCCTAAGTGTGGCTTTGTATTTACTCTTTAAGCAGGTGTGCAGGCAAATTGAATATCATCATTATTAATAATGATAGAATTAAAAGAGTATGAATATTCATAATGTATTTGTTAGTATAGTACCCTATGGTACTGTACATAGTATAATCAGTGCCAAATGATATTTTTATTCACTTTATGGGCACGATGAGAAACAAATAACTTGCCCTATGTCATAAGTGATGGTCAGTGACTTGACCATTAGACTACTTGTTACTTCATCTCTGAAAAATGGAAACGTTTATGGATGGGAACACCATAGCTGAAGAAGTACAGAATTCTAAATAACATAATCGCTCACTCAGATGTACAGTATAGGATGGGCAGGCTGGAAGAATCTGGAAAGCCCCACCTTCCTATTCCATTGTCCCTCCATTATTACAATGATGCTGTTATTTGCCATGTGCATTGGCACGAAAATAAATTCAAGAGAGATTTAAAGAAATGTGATAGACTTCCAAGAACATTGAAACTGGCAACAGGGTTCAGGAAGGAATGGATTGGACTGGTGGTCACACAGGGATAGTGAGACAAGCTTGTGTTGCTGATAGAGATGCAGATACACAGACCAGCCCCTCAGCCTCTGGTACAGGAAAAAAACAAATGAGCCAGATATGGAATAGGGTCCAAGATTGCAGCACAGTATATATAACATTAGTTTTCTGTTTCTAAGGCTGCGCTTATACTGACGGCGACGCGACCGATGATGTCACCCATCGCCAATAGCGAAAGTTATCATTTAATTTGCAGCGACGTCACAGTGATTGGTTTAGAGACAGTCACGTGGCGACTGTCTCTAAAAAAAATCAAATTTGCCCGGCTTCCAAATTTTTAGTCGCTCCATCACTGTTGCGCTTACTATAAGCGTTTGCGACTGAGTCAATTGATTTGTTTTGGAGCGACGTCGCGTCGCTGTCGCAAGGCACTATAAGCGCAGCCTTACTTTTATCTTTGAAACTTATGATCTTGGGGCACAGAGCAATACGCCGCATACCAGAATAAGAACTTCATCCGATTAAAATCACTGATGCAGATTACAAGGAAGATATTAGAGAGATTAAAAAAAACAACGAAACCAAAAATAAAAAATTTCCACTCAGCACATACCACAGTGTAAAAACATGTGTAAACCTTTCAAATGAGGTCGAAGCCATACACACTGGTACAAGTGCCAACCGTATTTTCAATTATAGCCATTTAATCTTCTCGGGAACTTTTAAAAACTGTGGGATCTACTGTATGTATCAAGGCAGAAGTGGTACAATTATGTGGCAAAAGTATATGCATGAGATGTATTAACATCAATCATATTTCTTTCAATGTGACAGATGTAGCCAGACTTACGGTTCCAGGAGCCGCGCCAAAAGAACTAAATGCTGCGGCTCCAGAGACAGTAAAAGCCGCGGCTAGCTGTGGGGTGGCCATACTTGCGGAATTGGATCTCCCACTGTGTTAATCCCTGGTGCCGGGAGATGCCCTGGTTGGATTCCCGCGACTTTCCTCGGCAGCAGGGATAATAAGCTTGGATACATCAGTGACTTTTTTCTTGACACATCTGAGCCCATTTCTTGCCCCAGAATTGCACTACGCTTTCCTTGATACTGTACACAAAGTGTCCATTTTTCTGCAAAATTGACCTGTCTCATGTGCCAAAGGTTTCCCACCGTCTGCCTAGTCGTAGCTATAAACATCCTTCCTTATTTCCAGCAAACAATAGAAATGTATAATTTCTTGCCGGCTACATCTGCTTCAGCTTGTATTCCAGTACGTGTTTAAGCTATTCTGATTGCATGACATTTTTTCTAATGCTGAATAGATGTTGACAGCTTAACAAAATGCTAGAAAAATCATTGGCTTCACTGCTCAGAAATGCAAAAAGCAGAATATAAATGAAATGTCTTGAGCGGAGCAGGCTAGGAAATCATTTCTGGGCCTTTCTAGAAATATCAAGTGGAGAATGCTATTAAAGGTAATAGTGCTTTGAAATATATCTGCACTGTTTAGTTTATTTTGGAAAAATATTATCTTACAGTACGTAAGGTACTGTAGAATAAGGTAATGAAAAAAATGGGCGCATTTGTAAGGCAGATATTTGTAATGAATGCATTGCAATCAATATGTTTATTCATTTTGCTTGCGAATCAAGTCATATTGCTATATCAAAATAATAATATTTTATATGCTTATATACAATGTATTATTTTTATTTTCAAATAAACTGGAGAGTACTTTGGTATACAGCACCATAACATGAGATTGGATTCAAAACAGAATAAGACTATTCTTATGTAGGATTATACGTTAAGAGCTATAAGAACGTTTCCATCACGGCTTTGTAAATATGACCCCATAAAGCATATTCAGGACAATGGACTGTAAAGGGCCTTTTGGCCTGGAAGGTGCTTTATGGAGTAACCCTGCATAGTAAATATGGCCCTTTTAGGACAGTAGTCAAAAGCACAATTACTGTACTTGCAGCACCATTAATTGGCACTCTGTTTAATGTGTCATTAAACATCCGTTAGCAACTTATTACAGTGCCCAGAGTGCAGAAATAGCTTGACACACAATGTTGCTCTCCTCAGAAGCACTCTGTGTCACACTGCAGCGTCTGTGGAGTGAGATAATACCGGAGATAAAGATATAGTGAGCTTTAGAATTTCTGAAGCTATTGGAAGAAATAAAAAAAAGCTATAGCATGAAATATCTCTGGCCGTGATTTTTGGAATCTTAAAACCACAACAATCTTGCATGTATTCTCCTATTTATATACCGTTAGCGGTGTTCATAACCATGATATACAGTACATGTTTTTGTTTGTACGTGTGATACTTTCCAAAACAGTACAGTGTCATTCGGCATAGCACACCACATTTCACATAAAGAGTGTAGGATATTTAAATTACCGAGTTTGATAGGATTCACCATCTTATGACTGTTATTAACATATACTTGTTATCTTTGTGTTCTCTCTTTTTATTAATCACTAAATTATTGAAAGGCATTTAACCTTGTTCTCACTTTAATTGACTTTCAGATACTGTATTGACTTACTGTACTAACTTCTGCTGGAGATGGAAGTTATTTACCATGTACAGTACATGTATTTGACACAGTGGGATGAAATGATCACTAATCAGTATTGGTGTGGTAATAACATGGACATATAAACTCAGTGATGCTGTAACATGGGCCTGTTTAATTTATATGTAAATGCAAAACTCACTTGACAATTTCTAATTCAACTGATGTATGCAAATGATGTTTTTGGTTGAATGCAGAAGAAAGACATTGTCATGTGGTTGCCTAAAATTAGGTTAACAAAGAAAAAATATATTTCTCTAATAGAAAAGCTCTATATGGACCGAAAGGGACACTGTAGCTTTAAATAAGCATTAATTGTTCTCTAAAACAGGGGTGCTCAACGCCAGTCCTCAAGCCCCCTGCACTCCCCAACAGGTCATGTTTTAAGGATATCCCTGCTTCAGCACAGGTGACTCAATCAGTATCTGCTTCAGCACAGGTGGCTCAATCAGTCGCTGCTTCGGTCCTCTGCTTCAGCACAAGTGGCTCAATCTGAGCTACTGATTGAGCCACTTGTGCTCAAGCAGGGACTGATTGAGCCATCTGTGCTGAAGCAGGGAGTGATTGAGCAGCTTGTGCTGAAGCTGGGATATCCTTAAAATCTGACCTGTTGGTGGGGAGGGGGGCTTGAAGACTGGAGCTGGGCACCCCTGCACTAAAACATTAAACATGCCTTAGAAACAGCGGTGCGCAAATTGGGGGTGCGCCCCCCAGGAGGGCGGGAGTATTTCTTGGGGGGGCACAGCGGTTACAGAGGGCCCGCGCTCTTCCCCACAGCATTTAAATGAAATGCTGGGGGAGGCGTGAGACCTCTGTAACTTACTTACCTGCTGCCAGCCGGGTCTTCGGCAAAGCGGGGTCGGTGTCATGTGATGTCACACATCACCATGGCAACGCGTGTCAAATTACGCGATGGGGTCACGTGATGTGGGGTCACATGACCCGCGACGTCATTTGATGAGAGGGGGGGGAACAAAAGCTTGCGGCTCCCGGGAAGGAAGCCGCAGCTCAAGAAGTTTGCGCGCCGCTGCCTTAGATCCTTAAGAAAATGCAATTTTATTGGAAAATTGCACCTGGCTTAGCTTCAGTACTACACAAAGTCTTGGCATACAATGTACTGTAGCTTGCGTTTTGTTAAATAATACTTCTAAATGGCCAGGAGTCATGGGCGCGCGATGCAGGGTATGCAGTCTGATCTGCCAATAACTGCCACTAACTTACAGTTTCCCCCATATCGATCGGGATACCCCACATTGCGCCTTGATGATTTCCAACCTGTGACCCAAAAACGAGTAGACAAGAAAGCACTGTAAAGACGCAATTAATTTATTCAAATATTTCACATATAGAATGAAAGTTTGCCGACACATGATATACATTGTTACTGCTCGGCAAAAGAAGAATATAAAATTGAACATGTACATCTCAACCCCCTTATAACGCTGTGCTTGTGGTCCAAAGAATCACATCGCGCTATAAAGAAATAATGTACAATTGTTCGCATTGTACAATAAAGTATTTACGATGCCAATAATCGTGTTGTAAAGTATTCATAGATACAAAAATTGGGAGCCACGCTTGCATCGCGTTATAAGCGGATTCGCGTTGTAACGGATCGCGTTATAACGGGGTTGAGCTGTATTATTTTTGGAGCAAGATGACTACTTTTGCTATAGTGTTATATACATGCAGAATCTCAAAATGCTGTATATATATGTAGCCAGGTCCCCCTCGCGCACTCGCCCCCTCCTTTGTCCCCCTCGCGCACTCACCCCTTCTTCCCCGTTACGCGAGCGGCGAGCAGGCCGGTTGCCGGGGACGCGATCGGGCCGTCGCTAAGGCCGCGATCGCGTTGCCACCGGCCCGGCGGCTAGCAGAGCAGGGCGCCGCCATGACAGTGAGCTCGCGCATGCGCAGGAGGCCGATAGCGCGGGAGGCCCCAGATAGCTCGCGCATGCGCGAGAATAGGCTGCCAGCCCCCAGGGTGCTTAGGGGCAGAGACACCTGACGCCAGGGAGCCAATCAGAAGGCCAGATTCCCCTGCTAGCAAGGGGATACATTTCGCGGGGTTTTGCAGCTACGCACTCACTCAGGATCCGGACCAGCTAGGGGTAAGAGGTGGGTGCAGGGGTCAGTGACCCTCTGCATAGGCCAGCAGCCCCCAAGGTCCCAGTTAGGTCCTGAGTCACCTTATAGCTTGTGGAGCTTAGGGACAGGCCCTAGATAGGGACACTGCCCCTTTATTTGATCAAGTAGTCAGGGACACAGAGCGGAAGCCGTGCGGCCCTGCGAGGTGGGTTCTGGGCTCAGAACACCACCAAAGACTCTAACACCAGGAGAGACATTGTTCGCGCTGGACTTTCAACCCACGCGGTGTGGAGGACAACGTCGGATCGTGCGGATTGATATCGCGGTACCCGTGGCTGGAGCCCGGGCAGGTAACCTGCAACTCACGTGCACCAACCAGGCCTATCACCAAACACAGTGGCTGCGCAGTCACACATACACATGTACAGTGATATGTGACTCTGGGAGTACGAGACATTTGGGTGGGGGTTACTGGACACAGGGTGGGGTCACATTGTGGGTGGTAGCGTCCGCCGTGACGCCTAGAGGTGATAGCGTCCGCCGTGACGCCTAGAGGTGGTAGCGTCCGCCGTGACGCCTAGAGGTGATAGCGTCCGCCGTGACGCCTAGAGGTGGTAGCGTCCGCCGTGACGCCTAGTGTGGTTAGTGTCCGCCGTGACACCCAGTGAGGTTAGCGCCCGCCGTGGCACATGTTGATTTGTGTTGATATATGTGGTTATACAGTAAAGTCAGTCCTGTTTTACCTTCATTCGCTTTGTGTGGTTGTTTCCTGTGAGGGCCTCCTCCCACTCCGTTGGGATCCCTCCCAGGTGGAGGCGTTGCACCTATGATATGTATGTACCCCAGGTTCCCCAAGCGGAGGCTTAGGCTCCTGAGAGCCACACAGGTTGCACAGCAGGTAGTAGCGGCGGTATTCATAGGGAATACCCGTTACATTTGGAGGCGCTGCTGAGATCGTCCTGGGGTGCCCCACTTTGTAGTACCGTTACCCTGTCAGTCAGCATGTCTGCGCTCACGCCCAAACAAGTGGCCGACTGGGCCGAAAAGCTAGGAGAGCTTCTGCGACACGTGGTCGCCGTAGACGGAGTGCCTGCTGATGTCTCCATGTTTACTGTCTGCAGCGCAGTAAGGACATTACCTGGTCTGGCGGACGCCCGCCTCATCAGCAAGCACTATGACATTGACCGGCAAGAGAATACCCTATTGCTAGCCACTGAACAAGCTATACTTCCTGATAGAGGCCCACGAGTAGTGTATCTACCAGAGACTTTGCCGCACGGGTGCCCTCTAATTTACCCGGGAACTGTTTCCAGTCACGTCACTTCCCTCCCCAGACATGAGGGTTGGGACGACAGAGATATGGCCGCTAGTACACCCATCCGATCAGATATATCCCTACCCAGAGTGACCTTCTCTTCAGATGCTAGGCAAGGGGCCACCAGTTGGGCCGGCAGTCCGGCCACATCACCGGTTACTAACTGGTCCGTGAACAGTTCTACCCCAACCCCTAACAGGCAGCGAGCAGCGATAGCCAGTGGCTCCAACAATGACGGCTCCCTGTTAGGAGTGACATTCCCGCAGCTAGTGGAAGCGATAACTACGTCCGCTCAAGCCCAAAATTATAGGAAATTGAAGGCGTTCTCAGGGACGGTTCCTGTCCCCACAGGCGAAGAAAGTATCGATTCTTGGAAGGAGCATACCCTCAAGGTGATCGACGAATGGCCCTGCTCTGAAACGGTTAGACGGCAGAGAATCCTGGAAAGCCTACGACCCCCAGCGGCCACCATGGTCAGTGCACAGCGTGACCAAGACCCTGATCTCTCTGCTCACCAGATGGTAGACTTGCTAGTCCAGATCTATGGCAAAGAGGAAGAGGAGAGCGAGCTGTGGTTCAAATATTACGCTCTCCGACAGAAGGAGAAGGAAGACCTGTCCGACTTCCTGCAACGCATCCAGCTGGTCCTGTGGAAATTGCGAACTTGCGGCCTCATCCTATCTTCAGAGATGGACGAATATCGGCGCAAGCAGTTCCTCCGAGGGGCCATCCCCACTCACCACATCGTGATCATGATCAGGTGCTCACTAAAGGAGGGACCTCCCCCTACCTTCATGGACATTCTGGGGATCGTAAAAGGGCATGAGGCCTATACCAAGCTGCATGCAGGCACCAAGGTCAGAGATCCTCCGGTCAGTGACACCCCGGGAGCCTCTGCTCGCCGGACCAAGACACCTGTCAAAGAGGAAGATGCGCCACCCAAGTCGCCCTCAACGAAAGGGCGGGCTTCGGGGAGATCCTCCCCCACCTACCCAAGACGACTGGACCTCAAAGACATCGTCTGCTATACCTGTGGACAGAAAGGCCATTTCTCTAGAGAGTGCCCAAATGGAGACACCCCAGAAAAGGAAACGCCCCGTAAAGGAAGCTCGGCCAGGGCTATGATCTGTCAGAGGCAGACCTCAGAAGCCAAAACCACCGAGGCTACCCCCACGCCTCCCGAAGCCGCTCCTGACCTGAGCCCAGGCGAAGGAACTCCAGGGGGAGATGGCTACTGTCAGGTGGGCCCTTCGGCCATCGTACGTGTGGTAGTAGAGGGAGTCTATGCTGCTGCCCTATTGGACACCGGGTCTCAAGTGACCATAATATACCGGCACTTCTACGACCAGCACCTGAAGCATTGTCCCCTGCGGTCGGCGGAACATATGAAAGTGAGGGGGTTGAGCAACGAAGATTACCCCATCGATGGGATTGTGAGCGTTCAACTGGAGATACTTCAATTGAATACCGGCAAGAAACATCCCATGAGTGTGGAGGCAATGGTGTGCCCAAAACCTCAAGGACAGTGTCAGTATCCGGTCATCCTGGGGACAAATACGGATATAGTACGAGCTGTCATCAGAGCCTACTTGAAAGAGACTAATGAATTGCCAATGGCCGATTCCCGCCTAGATCCTGTACTGAGAGAGGAGTGCAACCGAGTATATGCCCTAGAGCGTCACGGGGACCTCTACAATCGTCAACGCGGACTGACGACCATTTCACCAGGGGGAGTGAAACGCATGGCCGTCTGGTGCTGTTATCCGGATCGGGAGGAGACCGATCATCTGTTCTCACTGGAGAGTGATCCTGAGGAAGAGATCCAGAGAGGGTATCGGGTAATACCTGAAGTAAAAGAGTGGACGACCCGAGTGGCTCTCCGGACCCATGTGTATATCCAAAACATCTCTCCATTTCCAATGAAAATCGATGTAGGAGAAAGTCTGGGCAGTATATATCCCGTCAGCCCGGTGGAACCCGCGCCCCAGGTGAATGCCGCTGCAGTAGGTGAGCGGCTAGTCGACCTGGACTTCAACTTCGGAGATTCGACCCTGCCGACCGAGTGGAAGGATCGACTGACAGCCAAGCTGAAGGAAAGAAAAACAGTATTTTCTACCAGCGAGATGGATGTGGGCCGCAGTCGCAGCGCCCAACACACTATTAGGCTGAATGACGCCACTCCGTTCCGTGAACGCTCTCGTCGTATCGCCCCCAGGGATGTGGACGATGTAAGGGATGTCCTGGAGGAGATGAAGACCGCTGGAATACTGACGGAGTCGCGGAGTCCTTATGCATCACCCATAGTGGTAGTAAGGAAGAAGAATGGATCTGTAAGATTGTGCGTCGATTATCGAACCCTAAATAATCGTACGGTACCTGACCAATACAATCTCCCTCGTATTGAAGAGATCCTGAACGCTCTGAACGGGAGCCAATGGTTTAGTGTGCTCGATTTGCGATCTGGGTACTACCAGGTACCCATGAGTGAAGAGGATCAGGAAAAGACTGCCTTCGTCTGTCCCCTGGGCTTCTACCAGTTCACGCGTATGCCCCAAGGTATATGCGGAGCCCCTGCTACCTTCCAGCGGTTGATGGAAAAAACAATAGGGGACATGAATCCTCGGGAGTGCCTGGTTTACCTGGACGATATCATTGTCTTTGGGAAGACCTTAGAAGAACACGAGGAGAGGCTACTGAAGGTGATAGATCGTCTTGGCCAAGAAGGATTGAAGCTATCACTCGACAAGTGTAAGTTTTGCCACACCTCAGTGACCTACGTGGGACACATCGTATCTGCCCAGGGGATTGCTACCGATCCAGCCAAAGTAGAAGCGGTGGTGAACTGGCCGCGTCCCGATAATGTCGCGGAACTGCGATCCTTCCTCGGATTCTGTGGGTATTACCGTCGGTTCGTAGAAGGGTACTCTAGTCGAGCTAAACCCCTGAACAATTTGCTGAAGATATACCCTGAAGATACTGGGAGAAAGGCCACGTCGGCCCGTCAACCGTTTGGTGATAAGTGGACGCCTGAGTGTGAACGGGCCTTCCTGAATTTGAAGACAAGCCTGACTGAAGCACCAGTGCTTGCATATGCTGACCCAGAACAACCATATGTCCTGCATGTGGATGCCAGTCTCAATGGACTGGGCGCTGTCCTTCATCAGAAACACCCCGAGGGTCTTCGGCCGGTAGCCTACATCAGCCGCAGTCTGACACCCAGTGAGCAGAAATATCCGGTGCACAAGTTAGAGTTCCTGGCTCTCAAATGGGCGATCACGGAGAAACTTCATGATTACCTCTATGGTGTTACGTTTGAGGTAAGGACCGATAACAATCCCCTCACGTACATCAATACTTCCGCCAAATTGGATGCTGCCGGACACCGATGGTTGGCGACACTATGTAATTACCGATTCTCCCTGAAGTACAAGCCGGGGCCTCTGAACATTGGGGCCGATGCGCTATCACGACGACCAGGATTGAGTGCCACCCCTGATGATGATGAATGGGAAGAGATCCCTGGACCTGGGATGCGTGCAATGTGTAGTATAGCGGCCTTCATCAATGATCAGGTCGCATTCTCTGAACTAAGAGTTGCCGATTCGTTAGGGTGCCAGTCGCAAGCGATCCCGGCAGCCTACTGCGGCCCCGCAGGGATGAACATAACCCAGGACAAAGTCATAAGATGGAAAGACTTGGTAGACTATCAATTAAGAGATCCAGTGATCAGCATAATTCGACAAGCCGTTCAGCGGAAGAACCCTGCTCTATTGAAGAGTGCTCCCCGAGATCTGGTCGCGTTACTCATGCGTGAGGTGGACAAGTTCGAGATAGATAATTGTTTGCTCTATAGGGTAGTTCCATATCATAACCACCCCGATAGGCGACAACTAGTTCTACCCCAAAACTTGAGATATATGGTGTTGAAGTCTCTACACGATGACCACGGGCATCTCGGGGTAGAGAAGACTTTTGGGCTAGTCCGAGACCGGTTTTTCTGGCCCAAGATGCGGGAAGCGGTGGAACAACACTGCCGCCGTTGTTCCCGGTGCGTTCAACGCAAGACGTTGCCTACCCGAGCAGCTCCTATGGCCCATCTAAAGAGTTCTGGTCCAATGGACCTGGTGTGTATGGACTTCCTGTGTATCGAACCTGATAGTCGAGGAATCGGTAATGTGCTGGTCATCACGGACCATTACACCCGCTATGCACAGGCCTTCCCCACAAAAGACCAGAAGGCTATCACGGTCGCGAAAGTTCTATGGGAAAAGTTCTTCGTTCACTACGGTCTTCCAAACCGACTTCACTCCGACCAAGGGCGAGATTTTGAGAGTACTCTGATCCGAGAATTACTTAAAATGCTGAACATCGCCAAATCCCGGACGACGCCGTACCACCCTGAAGGAGATGCTTTACCTGAACGATTCAACAGGACCCTGTTGGACATGCTTGGAACCCTGAAGGGAATGCAGAAAACAGAATGGAGTCGTCATGTGGAGACTTTGGTACACGCGTATAACTGTACTCGCCATGAGTCCACGGGGTTCTCCCCGTACTTCCTCATGTTTGGGCGGGAGGCCAGACTTCCAGTAGATGTGCGTCTCCGAGTATCAACGGATGGGATATTCAATACCACTCATTTTAAGTACGTGCAAAGGCTAAAAGACAGTCTGCAACAAGCGTACCAACAGGCTGAGAAGTCTACAGCCAAACTGAATGCTGGTAACAAGAGACGTTATGACAATAAAGTCAAGTATCGAGAGTTACGTCCTGGGGATGCAGTGTTACTTCGTAATTTGGGAATCCCCGGAAAACATAAATTGGCGGACCGGTGGAGAGATGGTGTATATGAGGTGGAGTCACAGATGCCTGGCCTCCCGGTTTATCGCATCAGAGACACCGATGGACGGGTAAAGGTTTGGCATCGTAATCACCTTCTCCCCATCCCCCAAGTGGGAGATGAAGAAGAGGAACTACAGGCCACACCGCTCAACGGTGAGTTCGATCTATCAGAAGTGGGTCAAGAGACTGTAACTAACGAGACTCACTCTGAAACTCCGGAAGACCCTATGGAGGGACCCTCTCAAAGGGACCACCCGGCAGAAGGGGCATCTCCCGAAGGAGCTACGGGTAAAGGGCCCCGTAGGCCAATGCCTACTAAGGTGGCACCAACAGGCCAGCCTTTGGATCCACAGAGCCCGTGTTTTGTACCCTCAGAGACATTTCTCCCCTCAAGGGAAGAGGCTAGGCCTCAGGACTATGCTTATTACTCCCCCGAGGGAGTTGCCGAAGAACAACTCCGACGGAGTCAACGAGTTAGGTACCCGCCAACTAGGGTTACTTACGATCAAATGGGGGCACCCCATTATGAGGCTCAGCAGTGTTCTCGTAGTAAGATACAGTCTGTGATTGTGATGCTCAACGAATTATGCAATCTCGTTTAGAGTTACCTGTGCTAAGTTATATGTTTACTGCATTTTTATTATATAACGTTGTGTATAGTAGTAAGTTATGTGGTCCAAGCGGGGACGTTGGAGTTTCACCAGGGGGAGGATGTAGCCAGGTCCCCCTCGCGCACTCGCCCCCTCCTTTGTCCCCCTCGCGCACTCACCCCTTCTTCCCCGTTACGCGAGCGGCGAGCAGGCCGGTTGCCGGGGACGCGATCGGGCCGTCGCTAAGGCCGCGATCGCGTTGCCACCGGCCCGGCGGCTAGCAGAGCAGGGCGCCGCCATGACAGTGAGCTTGCGCATGCGCAGGAGGCCGATAGCGCGGGAGGCCCCAGATAGCTCGCGCATGCGCGAGAATAGGCTGCCAGCCCCCAGGGTGCTTAGGGGCAGAGACACCTGACGCCAGGGAGCCAATCAGAAGGCCAGATTCCCCTGCTAGCAAGGGGATACATTTCGCGGGGTTTTGCAGCTACGCACTCACTCAGTATCCGGACCAGCTAGGGGTAAGAGGTGGGTGCAGGGGTCAGTGACCCTCTGCATAGGCCAGCAGCCCCCAAGGTCCCAGTTAGGTCCTGAGTCACCTTATAGCTTGTGGAGCTTAGGGACAGGCCCTAGATAGGGACACTGCCCCTTTATTTGATCAAGTAGTCAGGGACACAGAGCGGAAGCCGTGCGGCCCTGCGAGGTGGGTTCTGGGCTCAGAACACCACCAAAGACTCTAACACCAGGAGAGACATTGTTCGCGCTGGACTTTCAACCCACGCGGTGTGGAGGACAACGTCGGATCGTGCGGATTGATATCGCGGTACCCGTGGCTGGAGCCCGGGCAGGTAACCTGCAACTCACGTGCACCAACCAGGCCTATCACCAAACACAGTGGCTGCGCAGTCACACATACACATGTACAGTGATATGTGACTCTGGGAGTACGAGACATTTGGGTGGGGGTTACTGGACACAGGGTGGGGTCACATTGTGGGTGGTAGCGTCCGCCGTGACGCCTAGAGGTGATAGCGTCCGCCGTGACGCCTAGAGGTGGTAGCGTCCGCCGTGACGCCTAGAGGTGATAGCGTCCGCCGTGACGCCTAGAGGTGGTAGCGTCCGCCGTGACGCCTAGTGTGGTTAGTGTCCGCCGTGACACCCAGTGAGGTTAGCGCCCGCCGTGGCGCATGTTGATTTGTGTTGATATATGTGGTTATACAGTAAAGTCAGTCCTGTTTTACCTTCATTCGCTTTGTGTGGTTGTTTCCTGTGAGGGCCTCCTCCCACTCCGTTGGGATCCCTCCCAGGTGGAGGCGTTGCACCTATGATATGTATGTACCCCAGGTTCCCCAAGCGGAGGCTTAGGCTCCTGAGAGCCACACAGGTTGCACAGCAGGTAGTAGCGGCGGTATTCATAGGGAATACCCGTTACATATACACTACTATAAAATGAGTTCTGAGAGATAACAGAAGAAAGATGTGCTATGGATGTGGTGTGTATGTCTTAGCAGTTTACATAAACGTTGCGGATGTAACAAGCGATACTGCTATTACCTGCCCCGGTAGGATATTCTGTGAAATCCCTGCCGTTGAATCCTGTGGAAATTCTCTGATATCAGTAGTTAAAATAAAGCTGGCTACATCTGTACTGTATATCAAACATGGCTTGATTACACTAAGGAAGTGTAGTAAAGATGGTACAGTATAATCTGGCCGTTACCACGTCACCTTCTGGGCATCAACTTAGTAAATCTATCCCCATGCCAAGGTACTTGGATATTTGGTCAGATTTAACATCTTTTGTATAACCAAGTGACATGGGGAGTTGGCAAAAGGAAGGAGTCGTGGAACGTTGTCTCATACATCTATATCTTCTTTTCTTTGCACCACTTCTCTCTCCGTTTGAGCTGAGATAAACCTTGTCCGCTGAAGAATCTGATCTCAGCATCTAGCATTCAGTAAATCCGCTGTAAGTGGGTTATACGAAATGTTGATTAATTGTCGAGATGCTATTATCACTACACTTGGGGAACAAACTGCTCCTTTCAATTTGAGCAAAGAATTTGTGGGTAGCCGTGTTGTTTTTTTCTTCCATATAGTAACAAAGGAGGGAGAGGGGGTAGGTGGTACGATACCTTTTATTGGACCAACAAGTAGTTGATATGTTACAAGCTCTCCAACCTCTCAGGGTCCTTTCTATGTCAAGGGTACTGCACCCTATGCTGGGTGGGAGGGGAGGGGTGGGGCTTCTCGTGTGCAGCTTCAGATGTCTACAACTCGCTACCGCCAGAGCTTACTGTCGCGGCCGAGTTTATTCTTACCTTTACCCGGTCTCGGCCGCGACAGTAACCGGGCGCGCGCCGGGGTGTCCCGTGCGCGCGCCGAAGCCTCGGAGGAGCGGTCCTCCGATCGGGGCTTTCCCCTCCCGTCTCCGGGTCCGCCGGGTCCTCCGGAACCCCCTACCGCCGTCCCCCACATCGCGGGACACCAGGGCTCCCTCGGGGAGCCCTGGGCACACGCGCATGGGGCGCAGGCACCCGGTGAAGCGTGACCGCGCATCGGTGACGCGCGGCACGTCGAGAGGATTAGGCTAGCAAGCCGGGAAATCTCCCGGCTTGCGGAACTAGCCAACTAAGATTTAAACGTGTCGCCAGTGTAGGTGTATACCGACTTTACCACTGTTTCGGGCACGGTGTAAGACTTATTTCTTCCTTCTGGCTTTTTCCTATCTAACAAAATGAATTGTATATAATGTTAGTTTGTTTTTAAACTGACTGTAAAGTATTCGGGTGCCCCCTTAAGTGGAAGCATGTATTTACTTAAAAAATAAATGAGGATGATGATGATGGATGATGATGATGATGATGATGATGATGATGATGACTGTGATTGAGAGGAGTCCATAGCTGTTTCAAAGCAAATTGAAAATATGTCTCCAAATGATGAAGTCAGTAACATCCTAGTTACCTTGGGTAACTTTAATAAGAGTAGCGACAACATGAATAGAATACGAATAGTCCTTTTGCAGCACGGTGTAGGGCAATTATAGAGTTACATTTAAGAAGTTAGGATGTGTATCTAAGATACTATGTGGTCCATTGGACAGATATACTCAAACATCATTGTTCCATTTTAGGGAAACTTCTAATCTTTTCATAAATCCTATAGGCTGTATTATATCACAATGGAAAACTAATTAAATGAAATTCATTTTGACTACGCAATAAAAAATGGAATGACATATCTTAAATGATAAATCATTTTGGAGCATTATCAGAAAATATATGAGCAACAATTTATCACACAGGTCTAATACAATTTCAGTAGTAAATTACAGCACTTGTAATAAAAAAAATGAATGAATCTGTATTCAGATGCAGTAAAAATGCTATGCTTCTCCATAAACATTAGTAACGAAAGGTCAGCCCCAATGCTTCCACAGTTTAGGCATGCATCAAATTCTTATACAAATGTGATTAATATGTCTAATAAAATGATAACTGTGCTTAAAAGGCATTCTTTCATAGAAACTACAGGAACGTGACTCTTTATGAGATACTTTTTAATGATGTCTTTATAGTGTATCATAGCAAGTGTTATCTTATTATATGCAAAATTGAAGTTGTAATGGGTTATTCTTGTTTTTGTGCTAACTTTGTTTTTCAAATAAGCATCAACTAAAAAGGGAACATTTTAATTGAAGACCTTTGCAAAGCTAATGGTACAGGTGGATTTAGGGCCTACTTATTACATTTTTGCAGTGGTGAAATCTTGCACCTGCGACTGTTAATGAAACGTATTGTACGACTGAATGAGCTGATTCACTTTTTCTTCTTTCATTTCATGGGCTTATGATTTAAGAAATTAACTGCAGACCGTTTAGGTACACAAGACCACCATAGGAAGGGGGAGCTCTGGGCCAACTGTCCCTGGCCCGGCGGTGAAGGAGGGCCCAGCATGCTGAACCTGGAAGCTTGGCTCAACCTGTTGAACCCAAAAGTTAGGCCCGTCCAGAAGTGGGACGAAACTTCCAGAATAGGCCTGGCCCTTTTCATTGTCGGCCTGCCAAGTGCAACAGGAGGGCGCACCTCAGGTGCTCTGCCTCCCTGTCAAACCGCTAAACAGGGTTTCAGCCACCTTCCTCTGCTCAACAACCTGAGGGCCCAGGTGTAGACTTTTGTCTTGGGCCCTGGGAATGCTGGTGGCGAGCCTGTAGGTGAAATCAATAAGATAGGGGAGCACAAACAGGGGGCGCGAGATTTTCTGGGAGGTGGGGGTGCAGTGGTTACAGAGGCCCCGCTCTCTTCCCCAAGGCATTTAAATTAAATGCCGGGGAGCGCGCGCGAGGCCTCTGCAACTTCCCTGGTCTCCGGCGGCTTCCAGCGACGTCGTGACTTCAGAAGACACCAGACACCAGGTAAGGGGGGGGGGGGGGCGCGAGCAGGGGGGAGAGCAGGCAGGGGGGGGGGGGGGCGCAGACAAAAAATAAGATCCATACTAGAGCTCATTAGCATAGGGTTATGTTATTTCAGGATAACGCTACGTTATTTATAAAATATAGATATACATAGAGAGAGAAATATTTTTAAAATCTAGTGTTACTCCCACCCAAAAATGGAAATACGATAAGAATAGAGGGAAATAACCCAGGCAAATAACACTACATTATTTAAAGAGGCCCTCCAAGCGACATGTTTAAAAAATATATATATATATATATAGTTTTGACGCATGGGGTCTTCATGAAGCATTCAGTCAAGGCTGAACTGCGTTGATTTCGGGTCCTGGGACCTCCTGCATCTCAAGATTACTTACCTCAGAATGGTGTGCCAGTAGCAACTCCGGCTGGGCTCGTTGTGGCTATTGAAATGGTGGCTTAAATGTCACGCACCACGCGGGCCAATCGGAAGCTGTGACGTCATCAATAGTGTCTTCCTTTTGGCCCACGAGACGCAGGAGCTTAAAAACAGCAAAGAGATACCGGCACCCACTACAGAGGTAAGCATCTCGGGAAGCAGGTGGTCCCCGGAACTTAAATAAGTGAGGTTCAACTCCAGAGACCTCCTGCTTAAAAAAAAAATATATATATATATATATACACATATATATATACACATATATACACATATATACACATATATACACATATATACACACATATATATACAATTGAGGACTGCGCTCGGGTGTGGTATGACAGCAAAAAATAGAGAGAATGCAAAATAAAATAAAATAAAAACCTATAAATCAAGACAGTACATAATCTCTTACTGAAAAATCAATGAAAACTAATAAAATGTGCATAAATAATTACACAAAGGTGTGCTGTGGACCCTCTTGTATACAAACTATATAATTAGTCCTTTGGAGTCCAAAATAAGTCCAATATAGGAAAAAAAAAAAAAGGCACTATCAGGATAAGGGCAGCTTCTTTAAAGGGCACAACGACCTCCCTCTCCACCTGCATAGAAAATAGAAGAAAAAAAGCGCCCAATCCTAGTGCATTACTGTGCAAAAATACATTTAATTCCCAAAGAAGGCTCATAAAATGAACTGACAAACATAAAAGATAAAAAAGCATGTTATGAGATAATACTCATGCTCCAAAGGATCAGGAAACGCCGCTTCTCTGCTACACTGCTCCGTGACCCCACTGCCTCCGGTGTAGCCCTCGTGAATCACCGTCAGCAGGAACTCACGACATCAGGCTCTCCACGAACTCCTTTCCCCGGGAACACACCACCAGATGATTTTGGTTCCCACCAAGCACGGAGCAGTGTAGCAGAGAAGCGGCGTTTCCTGATCCTTTGGAGCATGAGTATTATCTCATAACATGCTTTTTTATCTTTTATGTTTGTCAGTTCATTTTATGAGCCTTTTTTGGGAATTAAATGTATTTTTGCACAGTATTGCACTAGGATTGGGCGCTTTTTTTTCTTCTATTTTCTATATATACACATATATACACATATATATAAGCATGTGTCTTGGAGCGCTCCTTCAAGCCATACCTAAGCCTGGTGTTGCTCCCAGCCACACACTGAAATGCGGCTTTTGCTCTATTTCAGTATCTAGATGAGAGTATCGCCAGGTTTTGGAATGACTTAAATTACATAACTTTTTTGGCATTTAACACATCTGCGCCATATGATCGCTTCTGTTTGGTTATTTTTAAACAACCTTTTAAACTTTTCTATAGTATAGGAACGCTGTGTAGAAATTTTACATTTGGCATTTAATATCTTTCGGTGACTAAACTGTCAGTCTTCAAAGCAACAGGTAAATTATCATTTTCGTTTTCATCTCTGTTTGCAAAGTAATTACGGAGCCATCATTAGTCAAACAGATCAAGATAAATAGCTGATATGCTTGGATTTCCAGGAAACAAAATGCAAAATGTATTTGTTTTTCACAAGATACACAGAAGTAAAACAGTTACTCTAAATGGAAGAAAGAAGATAGTGATAGACAGCACTCAAAAAAACAGATGATCTAACGCAGGTTGCAGGGTGCAAACTAAAGGAACACAAAGAAGGACCCAATTCCGCCTGAATAATTACAAAGCAGTAACTATTACTGCTTTTGTAGTTACTCTAAATCTTTCCAATGTGTTCCGCTATGTGGGACTGTCCCTTTAAGCCAGTTCAATAGCTGTGAAACCTCACCTTGATGCCACACCAATACATTTGAAGGAAGGTGAATGCCCCTAATTTGCACATAAATAGGATATTTGTCTTTTGCCCTAAAATACTGATCAGACAGAGGGCTGGGTGGTGAGGTTAGAGAAAACTACAAGTGCTGCCTGCAAGTTGATGATAAAGACATGATGGAGCTGTCGGGATAAGTGAATTAGCCTAATGGTGCCCAAAGCCTTCGGGCTTGTTAGTAAATATGAACAAGGTGTTGCTTACATTAAACAACATCAATCAGAGGTGGCCAATTCCAGTGCTCAAGTGCCACCAACAGGGCAGGTTTTCAGGATATCCCTGCTTCAGCACAGGTGACTCGGTCTTTGGCTCAGTCGAAGAGGAAGCCACCTGTGCTGCAGCACGGATATCCTGTAAACCTGACCTGTTGGTAGCTCTTGAGGACTGGAGTTGGCCACCAACTAAAGTGTCTTACACTGTGTGTTAATTATATTATGTGAATTTACACATAACAACAACACAAATAAGGAGCTAAGCAAACGTAATTACTGTATCTAAATATCTTATCCTTGGGAGAAAAAAAACACTTAAAGTGCCTAACTATTTAGCAGTGAGGTTGGGATGTGTGGCTGGATTTGCACATTAGTTTCAATTATCATGAACATTTTTAGCGATGTCTTTTGGCAAAATGCAGCTCTCATGGGCTCTCTCTCAATATTGAGTCATTGTTTTTCCCATCACTGTGGCGATATTGATTGGTAACCAACTAGCACTCTGCCTTATTGTCGAAAGACTGAACAATTAAACGTTTAGGAGATACAGAATGTAATAACAGCGGGGCGGATATAAACCCCAGGATTTAATTGTTCAGCTACACCTGTAGCTATTTGAATTTAACGGAGAAAGGGAAAGCCGTGTACAAGTATCAAGATCCCACCTGTTATACAATAAGTGTTCTTATAAATGTGTGAGCGTTTGAATGTACAAACCTTGATAGGGTTGCCAAGTGTCCAGTATTGACCCGGACTGTCCTGTATTTGGACACTGTCCAGTAAAAAATGAAAGGTAATACCGGACATGTATGTGTCAGGTATCACCTCTCTGGACATAGTGACCTGATCGGCTTGGTGGGCCGCGGGATTTCCCTGAGCAGGGAGAGAGCAGGGCTATTGCTAGGGGGCTGGGCAGCTTCCTCCATCCTGATTGGCTGCTGTTGGGTAATGCAGCCAATCAGGACGAGGTGTCAGGAGCCTGGGGGTGGGGCCAAGGAGAGGAGGACACAGCATAGAGCGGTGAGAGGTATGTCTCGAGAACGTCGCACCTTTCACCATTATGTCCAGTATGTTTAGAGAAGCCGCCTGACAACCCGAAACCTAGATAATGTACAGTATACAGATATATATATATATATATATATATATATATATATTGTGCCTTAATTACTTCCACATCATACTCATTAGCAGAGGTTATTTTTTAACCCTATGGAGACTGCATATATGTGTATTAATATATGTTAATTATACTGTACATATACACAGATATAAATATACAGCACACATTCACACTCGCACACACAAACATCTATATACATACATACAGTATAAACATATAATGTAATCCACACAACCATTCCCAAACTAATCTATTTTGTTAAAACACATTTCTTAGATTGTAAGCTCTTCGGGGCAGGGCCTCCCTTTGCCGTATCTTGTCGTTTACCTGTCACGCATATCCCCATTGTTGGTACTTTATTTACCTGTATTGTAATTGTGTAAAGCACTGAGCAAACTGTGGTGCAACCACAATTACACATACAGTGCATACAAAATATATAATATTATAATGAGTAAGAAATGCAAAGTGTCACTTTTAGAATTCTACTGTAGATAGTTTATCATCAACGTGTTTATCTGATGGACACAGGCTGGTGCTGCTATGATTTTTCCCATGGGTCGAGTACTTGATATCAGATAGTTTGCTTGAAAATTGTATTTTGCAATTGGGCACATAGTTCCTGTATCTAACTTACTTTCTCAATTCGAAATGTAAGCAATATATCATAATGCCTAGTAGGAAGGTATTGCACACAAAGAACAATTAATCATCTTCATTTAAAATGCAGTTATTGCAGAACTAGCAAAATTAACAGTTGTTTTAATTCCCTTAGGGTGCCTTTCCGTTCCTTGTTGTAACCACAATGTAATATGGTTTTTCATTGCCAAAAAGAGCCAGGTATATTTGACTTACACTCGCGTAAAGCACCCAGTCATGTTACACCGTTATATAGTTTCACTAATTGTTTTTTTCCTATAAATTGCCTATTGAGATTTTAAGTTAAGATTTAACTTAACGCATTTTGCATTTTCTGCACTTTTAAAACCAAAGCTAGTATCACATATTACTGTAGAGGAGGAGGGAAGACTTTTATAAAATAGAGACATAATAATACCCAGCATCGGAAAGCATCATAGCCTAGAAACGAGATGGATCGGAACCACTTATTACCATTCGCTTCCCAGTTGGGCCTGCAAGAAAGCAAAGGCAGCCATGGTATCATTGTTTTTAATAAATTAGACATACATAAAAAGGGATCGATCCTCTGTCTGCAACACCTTTCGCAGCCCCTGGCGCTTTATCAAAGATAAACGCGTTAGAGACAGAGGACCGCTCCCCTTTTATGTACAGTCTATGCTCAAATAAATACCTTTTTGTTGCCCCAGTCTTGCATCCAGCATTGTGTTTTGCTCAGGCTGTGCACCGCCAGCTTCGCTGTTCTTGTACTGCTCTTCACTTCAGGACGGGAACACGCCAACGGGACGCTACACAAGATATTGGTCATGTGAGCACATATATATATATAGATATATACCTACTGCAGGGACAACACACCACCGATTAGACGATTATCCATATAGCGTAAGGGCTTGGGATAGAGGTGAGGTTTTTATGTAGACATGTTCCTAGTCATCTATTCTACACCATATCCCTGACCCAGGATTATATCTCTGTATGAACTGTGTGATTATACTATATGCAGATTGTGGGTCAACATGGCCACTTCATTTCTAAGAACATTTTCCTATAGATATCTATAGTTGGTTATGTTAAACCAAGTCAATATGTTTAAAGCATTTACTGCTGTATCCACAAGGAAGAGCTTTTTGATGCACTGATATTTTGGGGATCCATCTCCCTATACCAACGGTGCGCAAACTGGTACAGTCTCAAAATCCTTCATCCATTCTTGTAGGGTATTTCCAAACAATAAGGCTCTACCATCTAAATGTGACCCCATAATGTTGTGCATATATTGTAACATTTTATACCAGTATTTTTTCATTTTTTCCGGCATTCGGAAAAATAGTGTTAGAAATCTGGACTAAATCTACTAAATTTTTGACAACCAAAATGTGGTTACAGAATTTCTGGGGATATCGCATGCTCTATGTAAAAATGTAAATTGCAACTCTCTTGAATCTGCTGGGAGAGACATTTTCCTGACTGTATTAGTACCTTTAATCAATACATTTGGGTCACCAATCTCTGGGAAATCTTTCAGCCAACCAGATAAAAAAAGCTGTTTCATGGTTAGATTCTAACTGGTCTTTCACAGGTGATTAATAGGATCCGTAGAATTCGTAGTTGTGATTGTTATGTATACCTATGAAAATAAGCATTTTTCCATAATCTGGAATTCAGTTGCCATCACATTTTGTAATGACAGACATGAAAATAGGCATAAGCATCCCTTGCTCCCCTCCCCCGCACTTCTCCCGCACCCCCACCTTCTCTCCCCTCCCCTCCACCTCTCTCCCTCCCCTTAGCTCCCACCCTCTCCCCTTCCCTCTCACACTCCCCCCTCCCTATATTTCTCTTTCTCCCTCATCTCTTACTATCTCCATCTCTCCCTCTCCCCTCCTCCCCCCTCTCTCTCTTTCACCCTCTTTGTCTCACTCCCCTCGACCCCTACCTGTGGTGTGGAGTCTGTGTCTACTTTGTGCCGGAGGGGAACCCATCCGGGCAGTCGAAAACAGGACAAATGTTCCTGAGCTAACCCCCCCCCCCCTCTCGGCGTCCCTGGTTTGACCCCGTTCCTTCATAATAATAATGTGCTTTCTCTAGTATTTTTTTTTTAAAGTTCACCCATTTAATGTCTCTGGGATTTTGCATCTACAGTAACATCAATACATTCTCTACAAGTTACATAGTTACATAGCAGATGAGGTTGATAAAAGACGTACATCCATCAAGTTCAACCTATGCTTAAATTTAGACAACAGATACTTTATCCTATATCTATACTTATTGATTCAGAGGAAGGCAAACAAAAAAAACCCCAGTGTCATATCAACCAATTATATCTCATAGGGGGGAAAATAAATTCCTTCCTGACTCCAAGAATTGGCAATCGGATTAATCCCTGGATCAACATCCTTCCCTAAATTACAGTAGTGTACAGATGTAGCTGCCGTTATTGCTTCCGTTAGCGCATTATAACAGGACACAAATAACGCACCAGTGGGAGTAGGCACCATTGAAAACAAATTAGCCGCGTGCACAAAAGGGGCAGGGCTATTGCCTTACAGTACCTGCTAGATCACGCCAACAGGTGCAATAATGCCTGCTACAGTACAGTAGAGGCAACGTTTATTCTAACATTTGCCGTAAACTAGCCGGGTTACATTCTGGGTATGTGCTGGGTATGTGCTGGGTATGTTCTGGGTATGTTCTGGGCTAGTTTGAGGCACGTTTAAGGCATTTCTGCATTGACTAACGACCCATAGGATTAACACAGCAGGGATCCCTGGCAGTCCAATTCAGTTTGAATGGGACTGCCAGGGACCCCCGCTGTTAATCTGATAGGCCATTAATCAATGCAGAAATGCTGGGCTAGTTTAAGGAAAGTTTAAGGCATGTATTCAAAATGTACCTGCGTGTACTTGGGTCTTTTGGGGAATTGCCACTGGTATTTGTTAGAATAAGAGTTGCCTCTACTGTACATCTGTACAATAGATACTGTATTGACTTTGTTCACTTCTTCTTCACAAAGCCCCACAACGCTTCATTTTCCTAATCTTACATTGTTGCATGGATTTGAAAGTGAAAAACTATAGTTATTGTGATCACAGTTAGATGGGCATCATTAGCCTTACACAAAAATAAATCATTGTAGTGTATCTTATAAGACAAATCAGGGTTAACTATTACATAACTCAAAATCTCTTTCTGCAATGGAATATTTGTTTGATTTATTTTGCGTTATAATTTTCATTCAAACCTTTCTTGATCTTCTTACCAATTATACAGGAAAGAATCATTTTAACTGAACAACTTAAAATATACTATTTCTTCTACACACTATTATTGTTAGATAATTGTAAAGCCTTTCATGCCAATCTGCTATGTGCCTATTTACATTTCATGCTACCACTCTGATTCTTTTCTTTTTTTTTTGTATAGAATTAAGTACTAAAGTAAATAGAGGAAGAAACTCTGTGATCATTTGTTTTAATTACTGTATCAATTACAACAGAAAAAGCATTATCTAAGGTAATTTTCTAATACAGAAGAAAATGAGAAAATTGTATGAGTTACTTAGTACATCTGTTTTATTTGGCGTTGCTGTTATTTAAATTAATTGAGACATAAGGTCGTTTTTGTCTGAAACTCAAGTGATGGGTTACTACCCTACTAGTGGGACAATTTACCTGGGTCATTATACCTTAATTCATTTTGATATGTTCAGTAGAACATGTCTCGTATGACATATTGCTGAATAAGATATTCTAATCACATATACAGTGCATATTTTGTATTGTTAACCTTGAATGCAGCAGTGATACCTACGTGACTTAATGGTGAAGTACTGAGTCAAAGAAATTTGTGAATTCCTAACGCCTAGTTATTATTGCGGTCGACAAAATAAAGCCTTTTAAAATCTGCTCTTCCACTCTCCCCCTGTGCCCTGATTTATACAAGAGACTTGGCATAGTAACACCAGCATCTACTATACACAGCAGCACTGGACTTCTCTCATGGACTTGTAATACTTTTCAATCATCTGATGTATTTATTGAGACATTTCCTGCCTAGAGCACAAGTATCTCTGACCATACTGTGCCTTCACAGGGCAATACCTATCATGTTAATGGAAGCAGTGTGCTTTGGATTATAATAGGCTCTGCCTATTCTGGTTTCACTATTTCATGATAGTGCCCGTCTCAGTCATGTGGTACTGACTGCTCACCTAATTTATTTATTTATTTATAAAATGTTTTTACCAGGAAGTAATACATTGAGAGTTACCTCTCGTTTTCAAGTATGTCCTGGGCACAGAGTTAAAATGACAAATACATGGTTACAAATACAGTTACATACAGTAAATGAACAAGGTATATATTATATACAAGACATTGCATGCACAGTAAAGATAATATATATTATAGACGTGGCGGCCGAGCTGAGTCTTCTGCGGCCGCCACCGCAATGTGCGGGCAGACGCAGGTGGGTTTTCTTTTCCGCCGCATGCCGCGCGTCACTGATGCACGGTCACGTGTGCCAGGGTGCGTGCGCACGTGGCGCGCGTGCCCAGGGTTCCCCGAAAGTGGTGGCGGGGTAAGGGGGCATGTGGGAAGCAGAGGGGGACCCGGGGGACCCGGAGAAGCAGAGGCAGAGCAGAGGCAGAGGTCGCGAGGGGAAGGGAACGAGGGGAAGGATGCGGGGAAGATGCGGCTGGCGCGCGGCCAAGTTCGGCGCCAGCCCGAAAAAAGCCGCGGGACAAGACGAGTAAGTGTGAGACTGAAGCTGGCCGCAGCAGTATGTAACAGTTACAGACCAGATAAAAATGTGAGACAGCCTTAGTTTGGAAAGAACCTAAACTGGTGGTGGATGTGAGAGTCTCCGGTAGGTTGTTCCAGTTTTGGGGTACACGGTAAGAGAAGGAGGAACGGCCGGATACTTTGCTGAACCTTGGGACCATGAACAGTCTTTTGGAATCTGATCTCAGATGATAAATGCTGCATGTGGTAGAGGTGAGGAGCTTGTTCAGATATGTGGGTAGCTTGCCTAGAAAGTATTTGAAGGCAAGACAGGAAAGGTGAACTTTGCGCCTACACTCAAGTGATGACCAATCTAGTTCTTTGAGCATTTCGCAGTGATGTGTTGTAGTTGCATTGGAGAACAAAACGACAAAGTGAATTGTAGAGGGTGTCAAGTTTGCTAAGGTGGGTTTGGGGTGCCGAGCCATATACTATCTTCACTAATGTGAATTGTGTTCTGTACATAGCAATGTAGATTAAGGCTATTTCATTCTTTTCGTAATGGCTACATCACTACATGACTGCAAAAAAAGGTTAACAGCAATAGGGGGCTATGCACAAAGCAGTGATAAGTGTTTTTAAGTGAGATAAATGCTTTATGGCGCAATTTATGGCTCAATTTTTTTAGCAATGACTGTGTTTTGATGATAAAAAGCCTTTTAAGCGCGATACTGCAGTGTTATCGCTGCTTTGTGAATCTCGCTGCACGCAATATTGCACCATAAAGGCATTTATCTCACTTAAAAACACTTATCACTGCTTTGTGCATAACCCCTATGTCACCAACTGTTCAGTGACGGAAAATAATATACATGGAGTGGGATAGAACAAGTTATTTCATTAAACAAAGTAGAGAGATACAGTACAAAACAAAATATTTGAATATCAGAAAGTTGGCTGCCGCCACCATGGCGTACATCTGTTTAGGTTTCTAAAATAGTAACCTTATGTTGTATTATTTTTTTCACTGTTGCTTCTCAGAACACTAAGTAACTCATTCTCAGTTTAAGCCTTACTGGGCATAACAGTATTCACCTTTAGACATTTCCTTTTCTGAAGAGAACAGATTATGCCAACCGATTTCTAAAAAAAAAAGTAGGTATTGTATTTGCAGATCCTTTTTGAGAGCCTGTCTAAATCAATAAAATGACATTTAATACACAACTGACGGCGTTTTAAAAGACACACTTTAAAATTATAATACAAATTAGAATGAGTTTTCACACTGCATTCAGCAGTGTTAATTATTTAACATTTGACTTCTTATGTCTACCTTGACAACATGCTATACTTGATATTATGAATAAAAGCCATCTTTTTGCTTACTTGATTGTCAATGTAATATTAGAAACAGAAAAATACGGAGACAAGGGATATATAACTGGTACTATAAGTATAACTGGTACTTTATTATCATTATCATCATCAAATTGCTGCCACAGTTGTCAACTTGGCAACCTCCTCCCCGTCCTTGACAGAGTGGTCCTCCTGACACCTGGTTCCATTCTGCTCAACAAGCCCACACTCTTCCCCCCACTCAACAGCCCAGCCCGCAACTCCCCACCCCAGCTCTACACCCCGGGGACTGTAGTCTTGGGCCCCAAGGAGAGCTGTCGGTGGCCCCGATTCTGCCACCTACTAAAAGACTTGTGAAATATGGGGCGCTGATATTGTCTCTGAATCAGCACTTCATTTAAAACGTTTAGAAACTTAGTATTTGCTAGTCATCTCATCTCCCTGTCTTTCAAGGACCATTGTAGGATTTCCATTTATTCTGTATTGATCCAACATGTCGGCTACCCACACAAAAGTCATTGCAGTGAATTTGGCCTTGGTTGCTTCAATTCCAAGTTTGAACTTTGCTCACATTGCATTGCACTAACATTATACTCAATCAACTTTGTCTTGGCAGGCTTAGCATTTTCTGCCCGTGTCCGGCCTCCCCTACCAGGATATCGTCTTAACTTATCAAAAGTGGATAGAATTGTTGTTTTCTTCCATCTCTTGTTTTATTTATTTGTCTAGAAACCTTGCTTATGTCAGCATCAGCGCTCCCTACGAGCCAAACAGAAGAAGCTTAAAACTAAAGCCATAAATTGTTATTTTGTAGCACGGAAGCAACTGACCTCAATGAGACTAAACTGGATGTCAGCATTTTTTTTCAGAAGACTACATTTTGAGGACTGTACTGTAATGTCTCTCTTTTTTTTTTTTTTTTTGCTATGCCTGTGTTCTTACAAAGGATTTACTTTTTATATATTATAGAAGTCAGAGGTTAAACCAAGCAAATGTCCAGGACAGAAGAGTCCATGGAGAGTAATTTAAAATGTATGTAATAATGAATGCTTGCACTGTTTATTTATTTGTAATGTAATATCTACATATACAATATTACTTTCATCTGCAACATGCAGCATACACATTAGGATGTCTGAAGAATACCATGGAAATGTAACCTGAGGACTTCTTTTAATAAGTAATATTTTGGCGTTCAAATTATAATAAATTGGGGCTCGGGGAAGCTTCTATGTTTGTGTTCTCAATGCTTCTATACGTCATCATTAGTTCCATTTAAAATGTTGATCTTACTGTCTGAAAGGACATCCTTTTACGTTTGTGAATACTGCTTCAAAACCTTCAGCCTATGTGGGGGAAAAAGTCCTTCTAAAAATCCCTGATTAGCATGCTAATAATAATTAATCCATTATATTGTACAATATTCGTTTATGGGTCAGCACTCTAATTAGAAATTACTACTGTATATACTGTAGGACAAAAATGACTAATAACATTGAAGTAGGTATGGGAGGGAATGGGTCACCCATGTCTCTCTCTCTGATCCAGGTAGCTACCACCCTGGACCACTAAAAAAAAGACCACCCTGCATGTGGAATTTCCACCCCCTATCCCAGCCAGGAGGAAGCTGGGGGCCTAAAGATCTCTCCAGAACCTCCGTCCAGGACGACGCACTACCTGGGAGGTGGAAATCACAGAGCACTCGATTGGGGAGGACTCCAGCTTGCAGATATCACCACTCATGCTGCATTTGGGTCAACTAACTGCAACAGACCGGCTGTGAGTGCTTCAGTTCACAAATTGGCACTGCACAGCAATATTTCACTTATTTGCACCTTCACTATTTGTTTATTATTGTTCACACGGTACTAGTGACCGTTTTTTTAGGCTGCACTAAGTCACTTATTTATATGTATGTGAGGATTTCAGTTTGCACCCTATATTGTTATTTTGTTCACAAGGTAGTTATGTATCTGTACATCATTTTCTACCAGCCATCATGTGGAGAAGTGTCACTTACAGTAGGAGCCACAACAAATCAGCCAGTCCGACTTGCCTCTGGAGAGGAAAAAGGTATAACATGCTGTAGCCCGAAACAAGAGTAAAATGTCTTGGAAAACTCTCTCTTCAAAACCCAGCAACATCAAGGAACATAAATGGCTGATGCTCCCAATGTGACACTTCTATTAAAGAGGCAATGCAAGCAGGCAATTTTTCTAACCTAAGATTGAAGCAGGGGGTCTTTGGAGCTGAACCCCATTCATTTAAGCTGTGGGGACCCCCGCTTCTCGGGATACTTACCTCCGTAGGGGTTGTCGGTAGCCACTCCAAAGCCCCCCGTACCCTGTGGGCCAATAGGAAGCCGTGACGTCATCCGGTCACGCCAGAGCGTTAATCCTTTGCCGAGATACCAGCACCCCCCTCGGAGGTAATTATCTTTGGAAGCAGGGGTTCCCCAGAGCTGAAATTAATGGGGTTCAGCTCCGCAAACCCCCTGCTTCACATTTTCGAGGCTGCAGCACACAGCAGCAATCCTGGCTGCTCGTTTAGTTATTTTATTTATTGATTGATTGATTTTTAAGAATAATATCCAGGTGTTCCCAAGAGCTAAACCCCCTGTATTTGTAGCTACTGGGGCCCCTTGGATCCCGAGGTACTTACTAGTGGCGTAGCGGCGTTTCAGCGGGGGAACAAGATGGACGTTTAAATCTCCTGCATCATGTGGGCTAATAAAAAGCTGCAGCGTCACCTGTTGCGGCTTCCTGCTCGCCCCTGTACTGTGGGAGATGGGAAAGACAGGAAGTAACGACGATACCTTTACCGAAAAGCATTGCGGGAACCGAGTGGGGCGCCGGAGCTGAAAACCATGCAGTTCAGCTTCGGGGGCCCCTGGTTTTTACTCTGCCAAAAGAAAAAAAGATACCCCTGCTTCAGCCACCTGTGCTGAAGCAGGGATATTCTTAAAACCTGATTTGTTGGTGGCCCATCAGGACTGGAGTTGGCCACCCCTGCAGTAATTGTACTTTCATTCAATAGGCTATGATTTATTTTATTTTTTGGTTACTTTTTATTTTGTATTTTCAAGACAGATTCACAAGATACTTGACAAGTATCACAGAACGCATTTTACAGAACAAAATAAAATGGGGGTTAGGTAGTATTGGGGAAGGGGAAAAAAAAGGGGGGGGGGAGCTTATAGCGCTACTATTAACATTCATATATATTCCTTCAGCATTAGGACTCTGGTAGATCCAAACCTCACCTAGAATCTTATTTGCTTGTTAAAGTATGATTTTAAAAAAAGATTCCGTTCACAAATTGTTATGAATCAATAATTTTCTATTATTTTGCATTAGTTGTGATAGATATAGATAGTTTTAATTTTGCCAAATACAGTCACGGTCAGTCCTATAATATACAGAATCCCAAAAATGTGTTCTTCATTTTATAGCAATATTCATGATGCATCTAAATTTAATATTTATTTAATTCACCATGTCAGAATACAGAATATTTTAAAGGATTTTCCATTAAATTATTTAGGCAGGATCTCTATCTAAAATTGAGAATATTAGCAGTAAATCATTTTTTTTCCCTCCACATTTAAAACTAAGAGAATAGCAGAAAAAAACGAGACCTGGATATGGAAACATAACAATCTAACAAATATGATTAAAGAGAAAAGAAAATGTTTCGATTACGTCAATATCTGTGTTGGCCTTGGTTACATATTTCGGAATTAGTGTTTTATTTAATTGAAGATGTCTCATGTTCTTTAGAGTTCTTTTCATGCTTAATATCCTGCACACATTATTTTAATAAAATAAAAAAAATTAATGAAAGATTTGTCAGTCAGTCTCTAGGGAAAAACGAAAATCCCTTGTTTTTTCAGCCGCACAATGCAAATGGTCATTCAATAAAATGATTAGCCCACGAGACCCTTATATAGCCTATGATCTGATGAACAGATTAGTTGGGGAAGTGGAAACATGACAGAAAATGATTTGTTAGGCCAGTGGTTTTCAACCTTTTTTGGTTAAGGAACCCTCTGGTTCTGCCATTAGGCCAATGAGGCGGCACATCTCTAATACTGCAGGGGGATTTCCCCATGCAGGAAGATAGCTGGGCAGTTTCCTCCACCCTGATTGGCTGCTGCTGGGTAATCCAGCCAATCAGGAGGAGGTGTAAGGAGCCTGGGGGCGGGGCCAAGCAGAGGGGGGGAAAGCGTGGACCAGGGAGAGGTGATGGAGTGTGTGTCACTGTCTTCTGCTCTGTCCTAGTGCAGGGGTCCGCAAAATTCCCCCCTAAAAGGACAGAGGGGGGGGGGAGAGAATGACAGAGGGGTAAGAATGACAGAGAGAGGGAGGGGGAGAGTGACAGAGAGGGGGGAAGAGAATGACAGCGAGGGGGGAGAGAATGACAGAGAGGGGAGAGAATGAAAGAGAGAGGAGGAGGAGAGTGACAGAGAGATGGGAGAGAGTGACAGAGAGAGGGGGAGAATGACAGAGAGAGGGGGAGAGAATGGTAGAGGGTGAGAGAATGACAGAGGGAAGAGAGAATGACAGAGGCAGGAGAGAATGACAGAAGGTGAAGAGAATGACAGAGAGAGGGGGGAGAATGACAGAGAGGGGGAGAATGAGGGAGGTATGGAGGAGAGCAAATGACAGAGAATGAGAGAGGGATGGAGGGAGAATGAGACAGGGAGGGAGAGAATGACAGCGAGAGGGACAGGGAGAATGACAGAGGGGAGAGAATGAGAGATAGCTGGAGGGAGAGAGAAGGGGAAATAGGGGGGAACGAAAGTGACAGGGAGAGAGGGGTGAAAGAAAATGGAGAGAGGGGTGAGAATGTATGAATGTTAGAACCCCCCACCTCTCTCTCCCCCATCCGTCCCTCTGTCTCTTCCCCTCATCTATCTCCCCCCAAAGAGATCGATCTTGGCTTTCCTATAACTGGTGGACTCCCTTTCAAGACATATTCACTGGGAAAAAGCTACAAGTAGGCAGAATATCAAGGAAAACATTTTCTTCACCTGAAGTGGCAGGCAGGTCAGTACAGGAAAAAATATTTATTTTAAAACAAAAAGTAATAATTTGCCAAGAAATTAATTATAGGGGAAGACCCTCCAGGGACCAGCACAATCTAATTACAGCAGCGTGTTTAATATATTTGTCAATCTTTGCTATCTTTTGTCAATTTTTATATAGATTATCTTCTAACAATACAGTGTGAACCATTGGCATGCATTATATATTTCCCATGCCACACAGTGTATTAACAACTGTCTGCAACGCTGGAGCTGTTAGTTTAACCCTTTAATAGTTAGGGACCAGGCTTTTGTACACTTAAGCAAGCTTGTCCGTGAGATTAATATCATGCCAGTGTTACCCATGCTGTTTGTCACAGTTGCACATGTATGCTTGAATCAAATAACTACAGTAGTTAGACATTATTTTTTCCTGTGGGAGTTGCGGCCAAAATATAGAGCTACCTTTTAGATATTTCCTCTGAGACAGTCTGCTGCTTCCACCGGTGCGGATCGAGACTGTTGATTCCCATGTGCATGGTTTACGGGATTAGGAGAAGATATATGTGGCTTTAGTTGATAATCCTGGTGATTAGAGAAAATCCTCAACATGAACTGCTTCTGCGGGGGGAAACAAAGCATAAACTGTACATATGTACAGAACGGGTTTAACCAATTGAGCAGCCAATTCAGGACACTGACTCTCAAAAGCAACATACAAGTTTGTCTAGAGCAGAGGTGCTCAACTCCAGTCCTCAAGCCCCCCCAACAGGTCTGGTTTTCAGGATATTCCAGCTTCAGCACAGGTGGCTCAATCAGAGGCTCAGTCGAAGATTGAGGCTCTGATTGAGCCACCTGTGCTGAAGCAGGGACTGATTGAGCCACCTGTGCTGAAGCTGGGATATCCTGAAAACCTGACCTGTTAGGGGGGCTTGAGGACTGGAGTTCAACACCGCTGGTCTAGAGAAGATGTTTTATAAGAAGTGGTAGAAGCCAAAGGAAAGAATCACCATTCAATGACAAGAAGGAAGGCATGAGAAATGTATCTAAAAAGATGTATGTGTGCATGTCTTTATTTATATAGCGTCATCCAGGTACATAGCACTTTACAGCAGTAATACAGTGACATAATATTGTAACACATAATGGGAATAAGCGCTTTAGACATAAAACAGTAGGAAAAGGAGTCCCTGTTCTAAAGAGCTTACAATCTAAGTACATAACACCTCTTACATAACTCATCAAGTTTATCCAGCAAAAAAAAAATAGGTTAAAAGGAGCTTCTAAGAGTACCTTCATGTATATAAATTATAAGCAATAGGAACAAACCTACACTTGCTATGTGCACACATTTGATAAATGACTTTGGCATATTTGCTCTAGTTTAAATACTAACCTACAACTTACAGTATTAAACTGATTTCTATATTACAAGTGTAGCACATGTACCCCCACCCTCTGAAAGATACTGTTGCGGCTACAGGTGACAGTGGTGCGCATACCTGTGAGGATCTAGGAGAGCTGAGCTGTCTGCGTTGTAGTGGAGACCAGGACAGGCTTTTGGTGTCATCTGATGTTCGGTATCCGGTATTCAGCGCCTCCAGCTTCAGTAGGCTCCAAGAATCTTAGAGGCAGTCCCCTCTGAAGCAGCTCTCATACACCCATGTGCACAGACTAGAATCCAGGCAGGTGTAAAAAGGAGCAAGGGCTTTATTGGAGGTCACTGCAGTTCTTACGCATACAGCAGATGCAGGGTTCTTCAGAGAATCCCAGGTCTCTGGATGGTGCTGGCTCTTCTAATGTGGAGCCTTAGATGTTTCTGAGCCAGCCAGCCATGAAGGCCTGGCTGGCCTCTCTCTCCCACAGGGAAGAGACAGGCCACACACCTCCACTCTCTTGGAAGGGTGGGAGAGCACTCACTAACTTTGGTACTTCCCCTCTGAGGAACCAGAAGGGGAGGGCTCATGGTCTGTACTCTTATAGGCGGTACACAGACCCTGAGTCACCACCACACTTTGTCACTCAGAGAGGAGCATGAGGGGGGTCAATTGCCCACAGAACTGCCTGGCACAGCATAGACTGCTAAGGACTTATGTGACAGGGGGGAAAGAGAGGTAGGGTGGACTACTCATGTTACACAAGAAGTATCAATATAATGCCCAATATCTATTGCTGAATAAAACTCTGCAAACCACACACACACACACACACACACACACACACACACACACACACACACACACACACACACACACACACACACACACACACACACACACACACACACACACACACACACACACACACTACTTCCTGAAATTAAGATGATGTTTGTGCCTGTACAGTATGCTTTTTCTCAAGCTTATTATTCATCTTCTTGAAATATTAATAGCTTTCTTCTTGTTCTTCGATGCTTTACAACCAATACCTGCCTTCTTTTATTTTCTTGGTACTTTTTGTTGTTGTTACTTTTTTGTAATCAAGATTTATCTTCATCAAATCAGAAGGAAACAGAAGCAGGATTTTCCAATGATTAAAAAAAAAGGGTGAATATTGCATTCATTTTGTAATCTTTAGGGTTCTTCCCTTTGTTCAGGAGCACTTTTCTAGACTTTGCAATTGTTTCGACTCACTGGCTTTTTGCCATTTCTTTAGTTTTAACAAATGCCTAAGGAAAAGGTCACTTTAGTCACATGTATCCACTTTGAAGAACTGGCAAATGACAGGTTGGATACGGATTCATTGTTGGTTTTTACAAAAACAATGTCGGCTTGATTAACGCAAAGTTTTTTGTGTGTATTGTCAAACACGCTGAGGTTTTTTTTAAAGCTGCAGTCCAAGCAATATCCTACGTGCGTGTGTTTGTTTGTTTGTTTGTGTGTGTGTGTGTGTTTTAAATAAATCAGTTCTAAACCATGAGAAAATACTTGTAGCATTTTAAAAAAAAAACAATAATGACAACTCTGGATGACATTTTTACTGTATTATAATGTAACAAGCATTTTTAGTTTCTATAGCAACCATTTACAAAGTCACCTCCCCTTCCTCTTCTGAAACAGGCTCTGGCACACCCCTTTTTGAGACCCACCCTCTCTCTAGCAGTGCACCAATTGTATCTAGTGACTGCCTGGTCACATGATCTTCCCTGCAGAACTTTGCATCTTTGGTCCTCTTCTTCTGCACTGACAGCCATTTAGTGAACCCCCGAGCTGAATCTTCGCTAATCGATCGGCAACATCTAATTACTTATCATTGTGTGGATTGTATTGAGGCACATACTAAAGGGAAAAAAATTAAATTAAAAAAAACGGCTGCTTGGACTGCTGCTTTAAAGAAAGAAATGCTATATGTCTATATCATTTATTATGCAAATGCATAGCACCAGGTGCTTATTGAATAATAGGCTGGTGACAATGACTAGAACATTTTCCCTCTTGCCATTCCCATCTGAATTCCCATTTATTTATGGTTTCTTCTTCTAAAAAAAAAAAAAAATTACTCTTCCCTTTATTTTTATATATTTTTTAGATATACAGTAGGTGACATGTTTGCAGTTGTGCAGACAGAACACACCTGCTCATAATGCACAGTATTGCACAATAACACAGAATATCACAGTTTTTCCATAGGATTCAATTGCAGTGATAATGCAGAATATCACAGGACTTCCCACCATAATGTATCAGTGGGTGCAATAGCCTTGGGTACATATGCTGTT
The DNA here is from genome assembly GCF_040206685.1 of Ascaphus truei. Classification (NCBI taxonomy): domain Eukaryota; kingdom Metazoa; phylum Chordata; class Amphibia; order Anura; family Ascaphidae; genus Ascaphus; species Ascaphus truei. The sequence continues at coordinate 35,286,002 of NC_134487.1, forward strand.
CTCCAGCCTTGTTGGCTCACCATATATTGTTTTCATGTTCCTTTAGCAGTTGCATTGAATGTAAGATTGCATAGCAGAGGCGTTTATGCGAACAGAGACCTGTCAGAGTTTTTTCACAGTAAGAAAAGTGAGGAACACAGACTTTGATACATTATATGATCATTATAATGTATTTCCCTTAACGCCTTCCTGAGTCCTGCTATTGGCACTTCTCAAATTGCAAGAGGATGCACATTGCCCGCAACATGTGCAAAACACTTTGAGACATTGACAAATATGTCTCTCTCTCAGTTTAACATCACAGACCCACGTGTGTCTTCCAGGCGACTACAATGCATAAGGTTTCTTTTCAGTTGCGGTTGGGTGAGGGTACCAAAGATATAGAGGGGTTATTGAAAAAAGTTACCCTTGTGATAGAGCAGTGCACACTTATTTGTCAGAATGGATATTTATACGGAGAATCTTCGTCGAGATGGGTTTCCATGGGAGAGTTTCATAAATGTGATATTGCAGTCTTAACCTCATCATTCAGTTATCCTCTGTACTTTTAATTTGTATTACTTCATACTTCAGCATGGTTTATCCACAAGCTTTCTGATTGGTCTTAAAGCTGAAGACCAATCAATATCCTACGTGGTATTTTTTTGTTTTTTTTTAAATCAGTTCTGTTCTATGAGAAAATTCTTGTAGCATTAAAAAAAAAAAAAAAGCAACTCTGAATGACATTTTTAATGTATTATAATGTAACAAGCCTTTTTTTGTTTCTACTGCACCGACACACTTTATTCGAGCAAATGCCCAGTATGTACCTGGCAGATACCTGGAATGCGCCGCTCCTCACCTCTGACAAGCCCCGTTGCGTTTGCCTTCCCAGCCTGGGTTCATGCCTGGCTGACGGGCGGCTGATCTGTTAAATGATAATGATTAGGATTTAATAGGCTGCAATGCTTAGCGTGTCTACCAGATGGCATAAATTCATGAATTGTAATGCAGTATATATATATATACTGTGCAGTATTGCAGCCAGCAGGAATAAAATGCTTCAATCCCTGCCTGAAAAATACCTCAATGCACTCGGGCAGAAAACAGTCACAAACCTCAATACACCCGGGTATACCCGAATTCGTGGGACTAGCCGAGCTCGAATAAAGTGTGTCGCCAGTGTATAGCAACTATTTACAAAGTCACATCCCGTTTCTCTTCTGAAACAGGCTCTGGCACACCCCTTTTTGAGCCCTGCCCTCTCTCTATCAGTGCAGAGCTCAATTGTATCTAGTGATGCCTGGTCACATGATCCCTCCCCACAGAACTTTGTCATGCAGCATTAATATGCCTATGCGTTCCACTGACTGCAGGATATTCCTCTGCAGCCATTTTGTGAAACCCCGAGCCAAATATTGACCGATTTATCACAGGAAAATTGATCGATCGGCAACTTATCTCATTAATTATTATCATTCTATGGATTGTATTGATGCACATATTAAAGGGGGAAAAAAGACTTGGACTGGAAAACCCTTGAAAATTTAATCACAAACTAAAACACTGAAGCTGTTCCTCCACTGGGGAAGCTGGCTGCTTCAAAACGCTACTTTATTCCCCTTCCTTAAAAAAACATTTTTATTTACATTTGCAACTTTAAACAATTTTATGTAGCAAATTAATATATTCTTCACTAAGGTTTTGTTTACTTCTACTGAAAGTAGTAACAATAGTCCAGAACCGAGCAGCGGCTGTTCCTGACTGAAACACACACCTAAAGAATTTATAGGAGCAATTCCCGGCTCCCCAAACCAAGTATGAATTTTTGTTTTTAATGCTATGTACCAGGGGCTACCCTGGAGTAAAAATATTATACTCAAAGCTCTGGGAGCCGCCTGAGTGCTGGTATATTCAATGTTATACTTTTGCCAGTACTTGCAAGTAAAAAGAAGGATGTCTGTAGGGTCACCCAATTGGAGGCTGCATCTCACTGAATCCTCAAAGTAAATCTTGAACATACTTTAGCTGCAAGTTGCCAGGCCCTGGCTGCCCACTGCTCTGATCCCGTCCTCTCATAAAAGCATCTTTGAAGTGGCAGCTATTTTGTTTCAGGCGGACTTAAAAATGATTTAAAGCAGGAGTGGCCAACTCCAGTCCTCAAGGGTCAGGTTTTCAGGATATCCCTGCTTCAGCACAGGTGGTGCAGTCAAGACTGAGCCACTGATTGAGCCACCTGTGCTGAAGCAGGGATATCCTTAAAACCTAACATAGACAAATGTGGAGAAAAAAAATCCACTCCTCGGTGCATCAGAGTAATCCTGGTCCGGTATCCGATAAATCTTCAGAAAATAATAATAGATCCACCCAGGGGGTAATAATATAAATAAAGTCAAAATGTGCATCCCTTGATTGAAGTGGTGAGTAGCACATATAATAGTGAGCGCCTTGACGCATAACTCCAAAAGCACAGCATAAACCCGTAAGCAGGGTACAGGGAAACATCCTTCCTCCCAGCGTCCCCGGGAACAGGCGAAACGCGTCAGAGGATTTGTTGTCCTTTTGACAATATGGCATTGGCCTAATAAATCATTTTTTTACTTCACATGCAGTCTGGCCGCTACTTGCCTTCTGTTGCTGTGCTCCGTTTTTCTCCCTTTGTTACCGGACATATCCTTAAAATCTGACCTGTGAAAACTGGATTTGGTCACTCCTGCTTTAAAGAAAGGCAAGATGGAGCTGCAGACAGCTGTTGCCGGTACCTGAATGCTTGCGGCTCAGTTTAGCGGCTGCCCCTGGTCTCTCTTATATTTTCTTTAAACATATCCTCGAACTTCGCACCACACCAAATTCAAACGTGCAGAACGCAGGATTTGAACCAGGGACAGCCAGTCCTAGCCGAGCAGAGCATTTTCCAGTGGCTGTTCCCAGCTCCTTTGCACGACACTAAAACATTTGTAGATGAAGTCAACAAACCCAATTTAGCCTGTAATGAAGGGCTGTAAATGATGGTATTTGCACTTGGGTGATTAGACCCTTGTGGGATATTGTTTTCATGTCATAGTAACTTTATGAGCAATGTAAATGTCAGCAAGCCTACACTGATTGAGCCTCCGAAGGGATTATTGCAAAGCAGAACTGTGTGCAACAACTCTTTAAAACTTTTTTTTTTTATAAGGGGAAACGTGATGCGGAGATAAGTGCTTTATAATTGTTTTGTGCAGAATAGATCTGGATTCTTTTTTTCTCTCCTTCTTTTACATTACAGTATACAGTAGCTTATTATGGATTTCTCTTTCATTATGTTATTAGTCGGTGGCACTAATGTAATTTTATGTTCAGTTTGGCGTGATGAAAGTATAATGTCTACATTTGAGGTTGTAACGTTTTCAATTACCTGATGTCAGGGGTGTGACAACATACCGTAGTTATGTAATGCCTGTGTTATGAATTCCGCTGGCACTGCCATGGCAAAGTTGTACAACAGGATTCTTAACTTCTCATGTAATCAGGTACTTTTAAATAATTATGTCATTCAGTCTAGCTCTTTGGGCATTCTTCTGAAGCAGGTACTTAGTAAAGTGCTTTGTTTACCAGAAAGATGAATACTTCTGACGGCTTAGTTTTTTCAAACTTGAAAACCACTTACTGTGCAAACTATGGCAGTATCTCCTACACTACGTGCTAGACTATCAAATGTAATGTGCTTACCTTGTACAAAACAGGTACCACTGCGTAGTGATTAACCTTACTAAGAATGACAGTACATTTCCAGAATTAATTCATGAAGTCTGTCTTTATTTAAAGTTGCAGTACGTTTAATGTATTGTTTTCTTATTACAGGATTGAAGCGGGGGGTCTCCGGAGTTGAACTGTGGTCATTTCAGCTACGGGGAACCCCCTGCTTCCCGACATACTTATCTCCGTAGGGGGTGCTGGTAGTAGCTCTGCAGTTTAAAGCCCCCGCTCAAGTGGGCCAATAGGAAGCTGCAATGATGATGTCGTGGCTTCCTATTGGCCGGCGTGACGAAGGTCATTAAAGCCGCCATTTTGATAGCCCCACACAGCCTAGCCGGAGCTGCTACCGGCATCCTCTACAAAGGTGAGAATCTCAAGGAGCAAGGGGTCCCCAGGAGCCAAAATTAAGAGATTTCAGTTCCGGAACCCCTCTGCTTCAATCCTGTAATACAGTTGAAAAAAAATAAATGAAACCTGTATTGCTGCTTTAATGATGTGAGATGTTGTACCCTGTGGAAGCACAGGTGATATCATGAAAATAACTACATTATTATCATCCTTTATTTGTATGGCGCTGCACAATGTGGGAGGGAGGACAATAATAATAGCATGTTCTTGTATAGCGATATTAGTTGTACGCAGTGCTTTACAGAGACATTTTGCAGGCACAGATCCCTGCCCCGTGGAGCTTACAATCTATGTTTTTGGTGCCTGAGGCACAGGGAGATAAGTTGACTTGTCTAAGGTCACAAGGGGGCAACACCGGGAATTCAACCAGGTTCCTCTGCTTCACACTCAGTGCCAGTCAGTGTCTTTACTCACTGAGCCGCTCCTTCTCCATAACATTGTGTAATAAAAAGAGTGCATGTAAAACAAGACAAATTGAGACAAAAAGGAAGGAGTTACCTTTCCCCAGGGAACTATACATACACGTGACAAGTTATTCTCTATGGAAACCTATATGCCAAGCACGGTTCCAAAAACACACCGTACGGAAGATTCTATCTTTGTTACCATAGTTTCTGAGTCCACTCCAAATTCTACGTTTACCATCCATCCTCTTTTTTCTGCACAAGTCAATTTTTGGAGCGAGTGAAACATTCTGCATCTTGGGGAAATGTCCCTGCTTAGAAATGTAAACTGTCCAAGTCAATGTTCCTGAAAGTGATCTTTTAAATAGAGAGGTTTTTTTTTTGTTCCGCCTTATACAGTATATTGTGGATTGTCAGACTCGAGTTCTTCATAAATAGTATATCCCCGTGAGGTAAAGCAGATTATTTCATAGCACGTAATAGGTCTTGTCGTTTTGGGGGGAGGGGGCAGGAGCCGCGTGCATTGAAAGGTTAGCAAATAAGTACATCACGTCATCTTTATGCGTGTCCATCATCATCTTTATTGAACTGATTGGCGGCAATTGCTTAAGGTGCAGGAATAAGTGAAACAGCAGCAATCATAATTCTTCCACACCATAGCACCGCTGCTGTTGTTACTGAATGACATTAGTAGTAAATGTCCAGGGAGAAGGTTCAATTTGATGTTACTTTGATGATTGTATTTAGACACGTAAGCACTACCGCTTAACAAGCTTAAAATAAGTGTCCAAACATGGCTGGTAATTTACTTGATGGAAAAAAAAAACCCCACTTACTATGTTAAATACCCCTGCCTTACACAGTCTTCGTGTAACTCAAGATTCCTGCCTGCTTTTGACATCATTTTCATCATAGATGACACAGCAGAATCGCACTTGACATGAATGACGTCAATTTGCATGCTACACCCACACACAGTGTACTGTGTATAACAGGAAAATGATTGCTTTGTAAATATTGGCCTTCATTTTTAGTCTTTGGTGATAAGTAGGGTGAAACAGAGGACCCCAAGAGGTAGGGTCAAAAAGCACCCCCGAATTATGCACTCAATGCCAAATAAATAGTATAAATAGCCTGAACTAATAATTCTGCTATGTGGTATACTGTAGTCCGAGAGAGAAGGGCTTACAATGAAAACAATAAAGTTTTATTACATCTAATTCATTAAACATGCAAATATTAAAAACCATAAAAGATCCTCGTGGTGGAGTAAAGGGGACCCAAAAATAGTTCAAATGACTATTCCTTAATCCTTAATAGGTATAGGGTCCTCCTAAGCTGCAGACGTATACATAAATGGAAATCCCCTATGTATCCTGTACAATAGCGATGATTGTCACTATGTGGTGAAGTGATGTAATACTCTTGAATAGGAATTTATTGTTTTCATTGTAAGCCCTTCTCTCTCGGACTACAGTATACCACATAGCAGAATTATTAGTTCAGGCTATTTATACTATTTATTTGGCATTGAGTGCATAATTCAGGGGTGCTTTTTGACCCTACCTCTTGGGGTCCTCTGTTTTGCTATATATGTTTACCCTTTTGCACCTGCATCTTTTAGGACCTTTTACATAGGAGAGCAGTTTGAGTCATCAGGTTTTTGATAAGTAGGGTGACCAAAAGTAAAAACCGGGACACATTAAAAAAAATATTTATCAAACAAATTACATCACAACTGCGCCCCTCCCCTCTCTGCCCCCCCTTCTCTCACACACACCCCATTCTCTTTCCTCCCCCCCCCACACATCCCTCCATTCTCTCAAACCTCCCTTTTCTATTCTCTCAAACCCCACTTTCCCATTCTGTCTCCCCCCCCCATTCTCTGCGTGTCTCTCTCTCCCGCTATTCTGTGTCTCTTTCTCCCCCCTTCTCTGTGTCTCTCTCTCCCCACATTCTCTGTCTCTCTCCCCCCATTCTGTGTCTCTCTCTCACCCCCAATTATCTGTCTTACTCTCTCCCCCAATTCTCAGTGTCACAATCTCTCTCCCCCATTCTCTGTGTCTCTCTCTCTCCCCATTCTCTGTCTCCATCTGTCTCCCCATTCTCTATGTGTCTATATATGTCCCCCATTCTCTGTGTGTCTCTCTCTCTGTCCCCCCATTCTCTCTCTCCCCCCCATTCTGTCTCTCTCTCCCCCCATTCTGTCTCTCTCTCCATCTCTCTCCCCCCATTCTGTCTCTCCCCCATTCTGTCTCTCTTCCCCCCCACCCCTCCACCCACCCCCCCCCCCCCCCCCCCATTCTCTCTCTCCCCGCTCGACTCCGGGGAGAGTGTGGGACCTCTGTAACTGCCACGCCCCCACATAAAAACTTGCGCCCCCCAGTTTGTGCACCCCTGCATTACATAACAAGAGAATTGCACAATAAAAACCTAAAGTTAGTTCTAACAAAGTAATAATGTAGCTACCTCTTGTAAACAAAAGGTTAAGCCTTTCCTGCTACTAAAATAAATCTAAGAAAAGCTTTAAGACTAATGAAGGCCTCGATTTGCATCCATTTAGAAGAGGACTGTACTGCAAAGCAAAATGTCAATGGTGGTAAACTGCTGCCTTGTTAATCAAAAGACTACTGCCAAATTGCCTCAGTGTTTGTTATACCTATTTTGTAACAGTTCACACATCACTGCAAGGTCAATAATTAGCTAATGTGCAAAACAATGCACATTATAAAAGGCAAGTAATGCACAACAGGGTTTTGCATGTGATGATCCATCCTTTTGGGCTGTAATGAGGCACAGTGCTCAGCTGAGTTAATTTTGACACCACATTACCTTATAGATTCCCTTATTACCATTATATTAGCATGGTGCTGCCCATAAAAAAAACCAATATAGAATAAACTGTATTTTTGGATGTTTTTCATGCAAACATTTTGGCATCAGGGTCATGTGACCTGTGTTAAAATAGATTTAACATGTTTACTTTAATTTGTTGTATTCCATTTATGTTATACACTTATATATTGAATCCATGGATCTGTAAATGTAATCAGAATACTATGTGTGTATGGCAGAGAGAGGGGCAGGGATGCAAGAGGCATAGAGAGCGGCAGGAGACAGAGAGAGGGGCAGGGATGCAGGAGACAGAGAGAGGGGCAGGGATGCAGGAGACAGAGAGAGGGGCAGGGATGCAGGAGACAGAGAGAGGGGCAGTGATGCAGGAGGCAGAGAGAGGGTCAGTGATGCAGGAGTCAGAGAGAGGGGCAGGAGGCAGAGAGGGGCGGTGGGTGCAGAAAGGAAGGAGAGGGTGGGAGTGGGCAGAGACAGAGAGTTCAAGTTTTGATGCAAGTTCTTTCACCACAAGGGATTATAGCCCTGGGAGCCTCTGCAACGAGTGACTGCTGCCTATCATGTGACCTCTTCCTTCTGGGGCCTATACTCAAGTAATTTTGGTCACTTGTAGTCCTGCTGCCTTTATAAGGCTAAGGCCCCGGTAACTCCGCTGCAACGCGCGCCCGCGAGATTGGCGGCGCGTGCAGCCGATTCCCCGGTCTGCAGCTCACTGCAGGAAGAGAGACCGGGGGGGGCGTGGCGGGGGAGTGACGGGGCCGCGGCCATGAACGTCACCCGGCAAGTTCGCCCTCATTGGCTGAACCGCCGGGGGGCGTGGCTTATCGCTCCGTCGCGAGTCCTGCTCTCAATTCTATTGAGAGCAGGAGCAACTCTCGCCACAGCACTGCGGCCCCCCCTCGCAGCGGGCCCAGCGCCATTGAGGGGAGGGCTCTCGTCCGTGCAGCGTCCGCCACAGCGGGCGCTGCAGTAGGCAGCGGGGGCAAGGCCTAAGTTCTGGCATTAGATCAGAAGCTGTACTACAACTACCATAAGCCCCTGCAGAGAGGGGACAAGGAGCAAAGACAGCAGAGGAAGCAGCTGTGCTACCGAGTGCTGGAGGCGGGTCCCTGAAAGGGCAGGGCCCTGTGGAACGGCATGCACCAAAAGACAGCTCTGCGAATGTTTCGGCCCTCAATGCTGCCGCTTTTCTTCTCTGAATGGAAAGGGAAGACCTTCGATAACTTGCTGTGGCTCTCTATATTTAGGGAATGTTTCGAAGTGTGAACAAGTGCCACCTGCTTGCCAGCCCTTGTGTAATTCTTTGAATGTCAAAAGGGCATAAAAACATTTTATATATGTCATAACACAGCCTTCCTAGAGTAGGAAGTGTCTCCTATCCTGGCTACACCTCTAGACTTCCTACAATGTCATTTTCTGGGGGATGGGGATAATTCCTCCCTCAGGTGCCCTAACAATGGAGAGGAGCCCAGTACCAGTCCTTAAAGCAGCTTTATTGTCATTGGCCAAGTAGAGAGAGGTTATATCAGAAGTTACTTAGGAGCAAGATGGGTTGGCTCAAAACAGGTAACATTTAAAAAAATGATGTGTGAGAGAGCGCAACTTTACATTATGCTGTTTCCCATGTGTGTGCTGTTTTGACTATGTGGGTCTCTCCCTTGCCTTCCAGACCCCTCTAGTATCAAAGGGGTTTTGAAAAGCACCAGAGGAGCCTGAATTCCATTGTTAAAGTATGTGGAACTGGCCATCCTGGCATTATCATAATGCTCTATCCTGCTCAAGGATGTCTTCTTTCTACCCCTTTTGTATTTAAAGCCCTATCCCACCTAAAACCTCTCTCACTGACTGCCCCACACCTCTGGAAAGTCCTTCCCCTCAATATCCGACTAGCACCCTCTCTCTCTACCTTTAGCACCTTTCTTAAAACACGCCTCCTTATCAAAGCATATGAGTAGCTCCGTGGCTGATACTATACATCTCATGCATTGACCTTGGCCCCCTGCAGACGCACTTACCCTACCTCCTACTGTCTCTGTACGTTCTTCATACTTAACACCGATTGTAAGCTCTTCGGGGCAGGGACTCCTTTTCCTATTGTTTTGTGTCTGAAGTTCTTATTCCCACTGTTATATTATTATGTCATGTGTATTACTGCTGTGAAGCACTATGTATATGGATGGCGCTGTATAAATAAAGATATACATACATAATGTGACTGCTTATGGACATTTTACTAAAGTAGTGATAGCCATCATCGATGTGATTGTTAGCAGTCATTTAGTGGAATGATTGTTAATGTCTTTTGCAATTTAGTAAAGAAATCCCAGCATTTCATGTCTAAAAGTGAGAGAAACAGCTGAGATTAAACCAGTGGTCCCCACTTTTTTTTTTGTATTTATTTTTTAAAACGTAGACACTGAGCTCCCGTGGACTCAACCCCACACTGCAAAACAGAATGGCCCTGATGCTGTAATGTGTACTTAAACTATACATAAATTACCTGAAGCAGGGAATGAATAGAACAGGGGATGAAATCACATGAAACCATGTAACTGTACGTGGTTGTAACTCAATGTGTGATAGTCCATGGGGTGAGTGGAAGGGTGGCAGTATGGGGGTGAAGGGAAAAAGTTACATGTTAAGTCCTTCGAGAGGTAAAGATGATCTGATGATGATGACGTGACACGTGCTACTCTTGAAGAAGGTGATCCTGGCACCAGCAGAGGAAAGAATGGGTCTAGGAGCAGAGCGCAGACAAGACCTCCAATAGTGTAGTATGTTCAGATGCAATTTACGGTATTACACAAGTTGTTAAAGGGTAATGCACTCACACATTTTAAAATGATAGGCAATGGCAAGGCTGTCCTAGGATATGCAGTGTTATAGCTCTCCCTGGTGGTCTCTGATGTTTACTCCGTTGCTATGGCCGCTAGCGCTGGTTCCCTAAGCGTCCAGTGGACTTCAGAGCAGAGTTTGCAGCACATTCTTTTCTGGAGTTGGATGTTGTCACGGGGAGGGGGGGAAGGGCAGAGGGCACGACTGATACGGATGCCTGTGCTGGCCAAAAAGCTCCTACGCATTTCGCTGGCACGGTTTGGTTCCTCGGGGAGATAGGACTGTCTCTCCATGCCAGCCAGGAGCTGGATTAAGAGCTGGATTAAGTGCTGACTACTGCCACCATATGATAGGAGCGGGACCAGTGGGAATGTCAGAAGTGAAATGCTATGTGTTGCAGGCTATGGTGTATGCTGTAAACTGTCTGCGTGCTTGGAAGCACCTGCATGGACTGAAGGAGAAGCGAAAGAGAAAAGCGGAAATGTCTCAAACCTCCAGGTGGAGGGTAATTGGTGTATTATCTCATGAACTAAATGAAATGTACAAGTGGGGATTGATATATATTTGCATAGATGCATATGAACAACTCATCAAAGTTTAGGAGCAATTGATAATAATAAATATAAGTAAATGCATGAATACACTACAATTTTGCAGTGGAGTCTAAAATAAATCCAAAAAAGTACAGATAAGTATAAATGAACACGAAAAAGCACAAAGTAACACCAAAAAACGGGGATTTGCAGGAATGAATGAAAATTGAGGTGAATTGTGAGAAACTTTTTGTTTACCATACATATATTTTCTTTACCTTGTATGTATGGCTTTTAAATTCTGCATATGCTTAATTTTATTTCCTTCCGCAAATATACATTTGTATAAATATACTGTTTAGAGCTACATAAGGGCCTTTTTCACTAAATGTCGATAAGTGACTTAACGCTTAGTGCACTTTACAAGCGATTTTGCATGTGTAGCTATTCACAAAGCTGTGATAACATGTCAAAATCTCCTGAAAACTTATTTTTATGAGCACTATCACTCTTACTCTGACAAGCCGCACAGTTGCTCAAAAAAGGCTGAAACTCGCATTTTTTGTCAGTAAGTGCTACTCACAAAGCTCTGAGATACAAGTTGCAGCTTAGACACTCACTTTTTTCTCTCGCTACCTAAAAGGCATCTTTAAACTCCTGGATCAGACTGTGAGGGACGCGGGCAGTAGACACACCTATAAAGTGAGCGAGCAGCTCTGCCTCTATCCAGTCTCGTCACTCGTAGTCTAGGATATCCCCGGCTCTGGATTATATATAACCGCCAAGATTAGTCGGCGGCGGATATAGGGCGACTCACACATCTGGATTAAACAGCAAAGATTCCGGCAAGTTAATCAACCCCCAACATCACTTTTCCTTTCCTGGTCGCGGGGAGACCAGGTTTCGGGACTTAGTATGTCCCTGTAGTATGCCGTCAGCACGAGGGGTCTTTACATCAGGGGTGCAGAAACTGGCAGCGCAGGATTTTTCTGGGGGGGTGCGGGCGGTTGCAGAGGCCCTGCGCTCTTCCCCAAGTCATTAAAATTAAATGCCGGAGGATCGCGTGAGGCCTCTGGAACCTCAACTTACCTTGCTTCAGCCAGCGTCTGTAAGTGTCGCCATGGCAACGCGGCATCAAATGACGCCACGGGTGATGTCACATGACACCGCGTGTCATTTGGCACCGTACTGAGTGAAAGAGGGGGGGGCGCGAGCATTGGGGGACAAGAGGCGCAGGAGCAAAAGTTTGCGCTTCCCTGCTCTACCTAACCCCTCAGGCTTGATTATAAACAATTACCATTCATATCCCATATCGCGCAGCTGGAGAAAAAAAATGGTCACCAGCTGGCACCACTGCGGAGACGGATCTGTGAATAGGTATCTCTCCAGGTATTGGAGGCGGAAAGTATGTATCTGAGAGTGGACACATACTACTCCCTGTCCGCCCTCTCCCAGAGGGAGGCACAACAACTCCCACAGAGACCCAATGCTTCTCCATCCAGAGAAAGCCCAACAACTTCCTCTGGATCTTGCTGACGAATATAGGGGCCAGACCAATGGCTATCAGTCAGTGCCATAGGCGACTAACAACCAGCTGGTTGATCACCAGAGTCCTTCCTGTGAGGAAAAGCATTTTCGACAGATACGCCCACGACCCCAGACAAGTGATGACTGAAGTTTTCTGTGGCCCGGTTCTCTGCAGCGGACAGGTAGACTCCCACTTGAGAGTATCGCTCCCCGCAAGATATTACGAAATGTGGGGGGCAAGGAGTCAACCTATAAGGGAGCTACCAAAAGGCTGGATCACTTGGACCAGATTTGTAGAGTGCCAGCGCATCAGAATGAAAAGTCCCTGAATATATAAGGGTCTGCAACAGGACCACTCCCAATATACTGTGTGTATATAGTTTAATTGCCCTAATAGGGTTAGGGGACTAGTACCTAATGCTATACAGCACCAATGAACAGTACAAACATTGTCCCATATAGTGAGGAAATAAGGGTATGAAAACCCACAGATGCAACTCACTGTTGGTATCCAAGATCCATAGGAGTAGTCCACAGCAGTAGATTCAGTAGCGTGCAGTCCACAAGGCAAACACAGGAACAGATGGAGAAAAAAGGCAGGGTGACACCTTGATAAAGGGCATATGGCCCGAAACGCGTAGGTGGGACACCTACTGTGGCTATGGGGGGCTTTGTCTGATCCCTTCAATGGAATAAAGTGTTTTTGCTTCCGTGAGCCTCCTCCTGTTTGTTTAGGCAGTGAACTGACTTTTTTTCTACATCTGGATCACTTGGATCAGTTGATCCGAGCTGAAGAGGCCGCTGTATAAACCTCTTGGCATGCTTGTGCTCGCTCCAGATCAATTAGATTAGGGACCTGATGAAACCACAGTATGTGGTGAAATGTGCAGGAGTGAAGGAAGCAGCAAGCACAACTTTGGTACACTCCATAGCCATCGCCCACCTCCAGCCATCATTCAGTCAGCCAGTACCCAGCCCAAGCTACTAGCACTAGCTCTGAGCAGAGCGCTCACAAGTACGAAACACTTCCGGGTTAGTGACTTTACTTCCGGGAGGTTGCCGCAAAAACGAGGACGACGGTCGGAGGAGAGGACGTCGCAGAGCAGACCTGCAACCGCTGCTGATCAACAGGGGTCTACAGCCTGCAAGTGTGCACCTCTCCACACCACCAGAAAGGCATCCAAAGGGGCCTGATACACGCGCCAGAGCAAAGAACGCGTAGAGCACTAGGTGACTGCCCACGGAGGAAGAAAGAGACTGGAGTTATCAAAGCATGCGAATATACCTTTTTAACTTTAACGTGTGAATGCACAATTTTATTATCTATATTTTATTACGTAAAAGGTTCTACACTATGTTTGCACCCCCTATTTTGGTTTTGGAGGTTTCTATTTGAAGAGGATTGGTATCCTGACATCTGGGGCAGCATCTGGTTAACACCCCATTAATCCTTTAAGACATTTATGAAGATACTTTACTACAGATATTGTATCTTCTTTTGCAACATTTACTTAGTGTGGACACACCGTTACCCACACTAGGAGTGTTGCCACTAGCCATCATTTGTGCTTGCTGCTCATCTGCATTTACAGGGACAATCTATCAGTGGACTTTTGTTACTTTCATTTTATTGTCACGTGACCTATATCATGTGTTGGGTCTTATGTGTTGTTGAATTTACTGGGGTATAATTGATCTGAAAGTAATTACTGATCACCCATTGACTTCCATCCACTAGTAGAAGTTATATTCCCTAGACATTCAGTGAACCCGTACCTAGCGCACCTTCCCACACACCCAGGTTTGTGTGTGTGTATAATATTTTTTTTATACACCCCCCACACACATTTTTCCTCTTTATTGCAATCAGCACTTCCAGATTACATAGTCCTCCTCCTCTACCCCCACCACCAAACCCTATTTCAGGCTCTGGATGGAAATCGCACATTACGTTCATTTCACTTGGGAAGGAACTACAAACGTTGCGATTCTTCTTAGCGAATACCATTTTCCCACTAATTTCATAGCATTCGATAGGAACTTGCCAACCCAGTCGATAAATTCATTGCATTATTGAAGTTTAGTGACTAGGCCCCATAATCTGCAAAAATATAATTAACATCTGTTCTCTGCATTCTATCTTCGGAAAGGAAATAAGGGAGGGCAATATAGGTGTTTAATGTAGGTGTTAAATAATTCCTTAGAATTCAATGATATTCATATTTTTATCGTTTACATTCAAAGATGACACATTCTGAATTACACTAGACAATAAGCAAGACAATCAGCAGCTCTTTGCTCTATTTACATAAAAATGGGTAGGAAATGTAAGAAATGTATCACATCTGGGCAGAGCGCATTCTAAATGTTGCCAGCTCTTCCTTGATAAATGTGAAGGGCCTTCATCTTGCTTGCACTCTGGGACTTAAGTGGGGAAAATTGAGGGCTTATTACTCATGAAAAAAATACATCCCAGTGCAATCAGCCTACGGTATGTAATTATATTCTTGATCTGTCATCTATGTCCCCTACTGGGCAGAGAGTGTAAGAAAAAATAAAAAATAAAAAGTCTGCATTTCATAGATTAGTTTGTGGGGTTTTTTTTTTATACACTCGTCTAGCAATCTATAAAGCATGAGTCAGTTCAATGTAATTGCTTGCTTGCAGATCTATGAACAGAAGTGCACTGTGATATGATGTAAAACTGAAAAGGGTTGTAAAAAAAACAGGCTACTCTTTTGAAGCTACAAATGCAAGGACACACTTTTTAGAGATCGAGATTGTATGCAGCAAAAGAATGTCGTCCCCAGCCTATAACCTTAATAAGGGTAGACTAAAAAACCCCATAAAAGTTTGCTGCCGTAGCCTTAGAGTTCCAGTGTCATACATTTTATTAATATCCTTTTGACACACAACGCGTTGTCTTTTGAGAAAATGTGCTCTCTTATTAAGGGTATATGAGTTAATAAGAGATCTACAAACTCGAGTTTGGCTGATGATGCTCTAGATAATCTTGAGTATTACAAAAAATATCAATAGATGATTTAACGTAAAAATATTGCCAAGGACACTTAAAATGTACAACTCAATGTAACACAAAAGACGGAGGCACACAGCTTTACTCCATGCTTGTAGCAGACAAAATTACATTTCGGGGACACCGTGCCAACACGGGTGGCAATTATCCGAGGAAGGTGCTGTGTCCTACAAGCATGGAGTAAAGCCTCAGCAATCTTTTTTGCAACTAAAACTGTGTGCCTCCATCTTTTGTGTGTTACACTATGTCTATGCCCTCGGTTGGATCCCCTCATTGGGGCTTCGATGGGTTAGCCTGCACCAGGACTTTATACGTTCTCCTTTTTTTGGCAATTAGTGTGCCTCTACCTACAGTATCTATATACAGCTGCTAAAACTTATAACTCATTGCACTAGAAAATAATACCTTGTCTGATCACAAAGAGAGGTTTCCATGTGTGCAGTATGGATAGACCAAGACCAAGAGAATGAGTGGTCTTCATACTTTCATCCTTATTTATACAGTAATTGGCAGAGTTAGAGAGTTATGTATTTGGTATCTCATACAATTATTATACGTGCTATAGATGCTTGCACTGACTTTGGACCGTATTTACGGAACAGTGATATTCCATAAGTCAACTTTTAACCCTTTTGTGTCCCAATGACGTACCTGGTATGCTCTGATATGCCAGAGGCCGTAATGCAGTCCCAGGGACGTCATGGGTAAATGTTTCAGGGGATGATCGGGCAAACATGGGGTCGGCGCGATCAAAAGTGGAGCCCCCTCCATTGTTTCCATCAGTCGGGTGACTATCATAGGATGGGTGCTGAAATTATCACATGGCTGTACCCTGGTGGGTGTTAGATATACGGCACTGAAAAAACTAATAGGATAGTTCCAAGGCAAGGCTTTTAAATTGCAGCCATTTTTTCCAAATATGTTTTTTCCAAATATGTTTTTTTGTCTCAGCCCTATCTTCACTTATAAAGAATGCACTCAGAATAGGGTAATTGCAACATGAGGACAATCTCTCCAAAACTTAAACTCTTATTTTATCCAAATGAAACAAAACAGAGCATTTGTACTAAATATGTTATCTAGCGTTGCAGCCTTCAGCATAGTAAGTATTTTTAAAGTAAGACCACTGTGCTTATTCACAAAGTCACACTAGCTGTAGCACAAGTGATAAGACCACTGAAGTCAATAATCTTATCACACGATACAGCCAGTGTAGCTTTGTAAATATGCCCTTGTGGGGAACATTCTTATTTTGTCAACATTGATGATGTTATTAGAATTAGATACCTATAGTAATTTATATAAATAGGTCTTGAGTAAAACAATGAATTACAACGATGCACACTTCTGTGTCAGCACCTTCCACAATCATTGGCAGAGAAACGAGAAGCAGCTGGGTATAGTGACAGAAGAAAAAGCCATACTGCACAGTCATATTTAATGAAGCCTAGTTCCTCGTCCCCATCAGCTGTCCTTCTCAATGTGGAACTCGCAAATAGAGTGAGCAGGAGCTGCTGACCCACATTTGAAGTAGCACAGAGAGAAGTCTGCAGGAAGATGCAGCTGCATTTTCACATCGTCAACTTCTCCTCTATTAAGATAGCACTGTGAAGTCTGACGAAATTTGCAGGGAGACCCTGAGACACAGTATAGCACCATAATGTGGATCGTAAACCCATTCGAACATCATAGACCCCACCTCCAGCACACTTCTCCCCCCCGAACCCCTCGGCAGGCATGAATCCCCTACTCTAGCGTAGAGGTGAGGAGGGGTCTCATGCAGATCTCACATGGTCTAGGACATTTGTTCACGGATGTTTTGCCGTGACCAAGTCACTCCCGCCGTCTAGCCGCCACTCACCTTGCCGCAAGGACATCTCTAGGTCGGCCGTTTCGCCACCAAAGTAAGCCCCTAACTTTACCCTTAAAACCCCTAATCTTAACCCCTAATACTAATGCTACACTCTACCCTAAAAACCTTAACCCCTTACCCTACAACCCCTTACCTTAAGCCCTTGTCCTAAAACACTTTAGCCTACCCCTTACCCGAAACCACTTACCCTAACCCTAATAATGCCCTACCCTAACTGCTAAACCCCCTTAAGTTAACTTACCTCTTTGGCGAAATGGCGGGCGGCTGAGTGTCCACCGACAGCGGCGAAGTGTCCCTCAGTGGCTAAACACCGGCACCAACCTGGTCGCAGTAAAACGCCCACCACCAAATGCCCAGTTCCATATCCCACGTCTGTTAGGCCTAGTCTGACGCTCCAGAGTAGGTGACCATGACAGCTCTGTTAAGACTGTTTGCATCGGTATGCCCCCGCCGACACACCTCCCTCCCGGCGGAGAGAGAGAAGAGAAACGGAAGGACATTCACTTCCACACTACCACTCAACACAAGCACTAATGATGTAGCTGTGAGTCAACAGCAATATACATTTGGAAACAACCATGCATTAATGCAATGCTTTATCTATGGTTATTGTGTGTTGCCCTTTCTGGCTTTGATCCACTTGGCATATTTAGCAATGAAGCATAATGCATACTTCAACTTGCATAAGCAAACCAAACACAACAACTTCATTTTTTTAAAGTTTTGTGACACGTGCAAAATCAAGTGCCAGACGCCATGACGTTGTGACTACATCGTGGGGAACTCAAGGGGTTAAACTCCTGCTTTTGAAGTCGTAACTTTTGATCCTGTAAATAGAACCACGCGGAAATACATATGCAATGTGTGGGTGTAATGCAATGTCATATTCAGTGCTGTTGTCTTTAACTACACAGCGTTTCTACCGTGCATTTAACAGTCATCTCTTCAAAATGACCTTTTTGATCATTTCTACAAGACCCAGTCACCTTTCAAATACAGGTATCCTGAGGCATTCAGCAAAGCATCATGGGAAAATAACAAAAAGCCACAGACTTTGCGAACCTCAGTTGACCTTGTGTATTACTGTATGTTACTGCAGGAAGCAAAATGCCAATTTGAGCTAATTCAAAAAAGTTGTTACTTTTTAAATGTATTTATTGCATTTGAAATCATTCCATTTTTAGTCTACATCAGTGACTTTTTTTTTTTAAGCCAATTTATTATATTGCATGTTTTTCGGATTTTTTTCCCCAAAAGAAATAGGGATGCCCTGTCACATAGTTACATAGTAGATGAGGTTGAAAAAAAAAACATATGTCCATCAAGTTCAACCTACAGTACTGTATGCTAGATTTAGACAACAGTTAATTAGCCTGTTTTATAGTATTTTGATCCAGAGGAAAGCAAACAAAAAAAGCCAGTGACACATTATCCAATGATGTCTCATAAGGGGGAAAAAATTGCAAGGGAAACAGGTGCATGCTTAAGGTGAAATTACGTACCGGTTTCACCGGGACAGTCCCGTTTTTTGAGGCCTTGTACCGGTGTCCCGAAGGGGCGAGTAAAACGTCTAATTTGTATCGGTTTCGAAATTGACGCTCCAAACCTCTTGCTCCCTTGCAGCTATTAATTCAAGGTCCCCCACTTTATCTGCCAGGCTTCTTGCATTAACAAGCGTTTACGGAAGGTTGTTTCCAGTCTGTACTATTG
Source organism: Ascaphus truei (assembly GCF_040206685.1). NCBI lineage: Eukaryota > Metazoa > Chordata > Amphibia > Anura > Ascaphidae > Ascaphus > Ascaphus truei. The sequence goes on from NC_134487.1 coordinate 35,304,896, forward strand.
TTATCTTATCTGCTCCTGCCTTTCTACTCCAACTGGATGTAGTCTTTGGAAGTTTACTAGTATTAGCTGTATTTACTCCCACTTCCCCCAACTCCACCTCAATGAGCCATAGCTATTTCCTCAGTCCTATCCATTCTGTGCAGTGCATTAACGTTTGCTTGTCCCTCCCCCTTCCTTCCTAGTTTAAAATATCCTCCAACCTTTTTTTAACATCCTCCCTCCTAGTGGATCCCTCTTGAGGTACAAACCATCCCTACTATAAAGATTCAGACAACTCCCAGTGCTCCAGAAACCCCAAACCCTCCTTCCCACAGCACTTTCTTAGCCATGCATTAACCTCCCTAGGCTCCAACTGCCTTCTCAAATCTACAATTGTTTTGTTTAATGGGGTGTAATTCCACACGTGATTGTTGGGCTGTTCTTACATTTTTCAGACACTCAGACAGAGAATTGTATGCAGACTGAAAACAGTTCTCAATGACAGTGACATTTTCTGACAAAGCAATTCTTTGCATATCAACTGTACTAATTATATCCAAACTGACAGCAGCAGTTTAACCCGTGCACCAAAGAAAGCTTCCTTCTACCAGACCAGTGATCCGCGTTTTCATTTAGAGGCCAAGCTAATGTATGCATCTACTGTACATTTTAAATGCACAATTAATATTAACCTCTTCAGTAGAGTCCGGATCACTGATTTTTAGCACCAGCCACAGACGTCAGTGGACTCTCGTTGTAAAACATTTATTTTATTTCAAAGACATTTTTTGGGGGTGTCTAGTACCCTGCAGGTTGGTATATCTGATGATCACAATACATTGCAGCACGTTGCAAGCCCGTTTATCACAGCAGCGGAGGAGTGACTGCCGATAAATCCCAATTCAAATCTCAAAGCTGAATACAGTATCTTCAGCTTTGTTAGTGGGGAACCCTCTCCCCTCACCCCATATCGATTAGATAAAAATGCAGCAAAAGAAGAGGTGTACTGTACTGTATAGGGCCTCACCTTAGGATCAGTAACAATGAGGCCATCTAGACTTTTTTTTCCCCATTCATTTTTTTTAATGTTTAAAAATGTTTTACGGGGTACACAAAAAAAAAAGGGGGACATTGGGTTTTAAACATCACAGAGCACATAATATATCGTTTCAAATTATGGGAGAGAGGGGGTAGGATATGGGAAAGGGAGCCAGCCATGTACATACATCCACATATTGTATATTGTATGTCTTGAGACCAACGATCATACACACCATCAACTATGTTATTATTGTCATGGCTTCATCACACATTACAATGCCATAGTGGACCTGTCAAAAGACGAGTGCTCCCATTTCGTGACCTAAGGATCCCAAGTTCTCATAAATTTATCAGAAGAGTCATTGAGCCAAGCTGTAAGTTTCTCAGGACTCATGATATACCGCACTTTGGTAATAACTGCAGGGAGATTGGCGACCTTTCCAGGCCTTTCCGATGATGCGGACAAAAGAAACATAGGGGAGCACAGGATCAGTAGACACATTCACAGGTTCATACCTAATATAAGGAGACAAAAAAACAGCGCACAATGCAAATACAGACATACCCCGCTTTAAGTACACTCACTTTAAGTACACTCACGAGTAAGTACATATCACCCAATAGGCAAACGGCAGCTCACGAGTGCGCCTATCATCAAGTCCTGAACAGCAATACCGGCTCCCTACCTGTACCGAAGCAGTGCGCAAGCAGGGAGACTATAGAGCCTGTTACAAATGCGTTATTTACATCAGTTATGCACATATATGATGATTGCAGTACAGCACATGCATCTATAAGTGGGGGAAAGGTAGTGCTTTACTTTAAGTACATTTTCGCTTTACATACATGCTCCGGTCCCATTGCGTACGTTAATGCGGGGTATGCCTGTAGTGAAGTATGAAAGTAACAAGTGTATATTAAAATAGGGGATAAATATTCTGCGTACATCAAGGTATTAGGACATAAACATTGAGTGTGTTAAACACACAAGTTACCACTCGGCGGCCGCTCATACAGGAGTCAGGAGTATCTTTCCCTTGGCAGGAATTTGCGTTGTGCGCTGTTTTTTTGTCTCCTTATCTTCAGTGTTTGGGGGTGCCGAGCCACCCCCTGTTTAATAGCAGCAGACGCTTTCTACATCACATTACAGGCATACCCCGCATTAACGTACGCAATGGGACCAGAGCATGTATGTAAAGCGAAAATGTACTTAAAGTGAAGCACTACCTTTTTTCCACTTATCGATGCATGTACTGTACTGCAATCGTCATATACGTGCATAACTGATGTAAATAACACATTTGTAACAGGCTCTATAGTCTAATTGCTTGCGCACAGCTTCGGTACAGGTAGGGAGCCGGTATTGCTGTTCAGGACGTGCTGACAGGCGCATGCGTGGGCTGACATTTGTCTATTGGGTGATATGTCCTTACTCGCAAGTGTACTTAAAGTGAGTGTCCTTAAACCGGGGTATGACTGTACACGGTTATGTAAAAAAACATTTATTTATTTTTTCTCACTGTGGTTTTTTTTTTTTTTGTGGTTTTACCAGTTGAGTAAACATTAGAAGGGTATATGTTAATACACATTGTATCACTGATAATATTAGAGGTTTATTAGTTGCGCACAATATATTTTGTTTATCATACCTAATATAAATGCATAAATATCAATGATCAATGATGGAATGGCAAATAATATATCCAAACCACCAAACACTCAAAGTTATGCACACGGATTAAATTCCACAGTCAATGCACTTACTTTGTGTGGTGGGACCCGATGGGGATACTACTAATAAATAGTAAATCACTACTTACACAGCCGTGTGTAAGTAACAGACTCCTCAAAGGTTTCTTTCGAGTAGCTTTTCATCACATCTGTGTTCCAATGTCGGTATATTCTATGCAGCCTCCCACTAGGTGTTTCAAGTAGATGAGGGTTGTATACTTCCCCCCCGTCACGCGATCCTCCCCCGTAGTTAGGTCAGATGCATGGAAAGCATGTTACAGATGCCACCAGTATCCGATCACTTGCCTTGGAAAATCTGGGGCAGTCTCACAGTAAATGCCTCAAAATTTCTGTGAGATTCCTAATGGGCCATCAGATTAACTCAGCGGGGGGTCCTTGCAGTCCCATTCAAACTGAATGAGACGACAGGGACACCTGCTGTGTTAATCCGATGGGCCATTAGTCTCTGCAGAAATGTTGAGGTATGTTGAGGCATTTACTGTGAGATGCCTTAGTTTTTACCCAGGCAAGTGATCGGATACTGGTGGCTGCATCTCTAGGTTAAAATATAGTTAATTTATTAGCAAAGTAAACATACACATTCACATATAGGAAGGTCCGTGTCGGCAACTGTAGGTCCATAAACACTACGGTGCCACAGGATCCCACGTCCGGTATGCAGAGCTGGAACGCAAATGGGACAGACTACTATGGTGGCCTCCTTATGACAGAAATAGAGCAACGCGTTTCACCGTTGGTTCGGCTTCGTCAGGCTCAAAAGTGCTTAAGGATCCAGGATAGATCCTAGAACTTATTTCCCCATAGGTACCCCCATTCATTCGGGGTTCGCCCAGGGGATTTCTACAAGGTAATTTCTGTGATTAATTATCCTGCTTTTACCTGTTTTGAGCGCACAAGTTTTTTACTTTGCGATGATGCACCTTGTTGCTGAAAAAAATATGGTTTATCAATTTCCCTTGGCTGACATTAGTCTTAGGGGTCTTTCTATGGAGAAGAGCCTCCCATGGGGAGGGCATCAGAGATATACCTAGCGTGTTGTTGAGGAGCGTGAAGAACTCAGACCACAGTTCTTAATTACCGGACATTGCCACCATATATGGAAAAAAGGTACCTTTTTGGACACATTTCCAGAAGCACAGGGAAATGGTCTGCATGTGGAATGTGTATTCCAGCCAGAGTCATATACCACCTATAATGTCTAGACTTTTTGGGTGGAAATTGTCTATCTAGATAACACCAACATTTAGGATTTTGCCCCATCACATATTTTGGGAAGTGAATGAGTTAAGGCAGAATAACGGGTATTTCCATATATTCAAATATTTGTTTCTCTTGTATCTGTACAAGGGGTTAGGGCTTTTGCCAATGGGGGGTTTTTCCATCTTTAAACAAGAAAACCCAGTGTTCTTGTATAGCGCTGCTAGTTTTACATAGCACTTTACAGAGACATTTTGCAGGCACATGCCCTGCCCCGTGGAGCTTACAATCTGTTTTTGGTGCCTGAGGCACAGGGAGATAAAGTGACTTGCCCAAGGTCACAAGGAGCCGACACCGGGAATTGAACCTGAATTCCAAACTCAATGCCAGTCAGTGTCTTTACTCACTGAGCCACTCCTTCTCCCAGGCAACGCACTTTTTTTGTCACTGTTCTTTTAAGATATAATACCTAAAAATACATGTGGTGTAATATTAACATTTTAACTACTCGAATGTAGCTGTTTACATTGTGCTGTAAGGCCTCGGCCATAGTGGAAGCGGGCGTGCGGGCAGAGGCGACAGGAGGTGTGGCGGGGGC